>NW_027187266.1:4077226-4144255 GCF_028583685.1 Petaurus breviceps papuanus
AGATGAGGAAACTGAGACAAACTGGGTGGAGTGATTTGTTCAGGGTTACACAGCTAGTAAGTGTCTGAGGTCATATTTGAATACAGGTCTTCCTGGCCCCAAGCCCAGCACTCTATCAACAGCTTTACACAGCTACCTTCTGTATATAGTAAGGCACTATCAATGGTAAAGTATTTATATAATAATAAACTATTCTGTGTGTGTGTGTGTGTGTGTGTGTGTAGAGAGTGCTGTACCAGTTATAAAGCACTATATAAATGTTAACTGTTGTTAATATTATTAGCATAATTTAGAGAAAAAAGAAATGTCTAGTGCAGAGGTAAGGAACTGAGGCCACATGAGATCTTCTAGGTCCCCCTCTGACTGTCAAAGGAGTGCACTTGAGGACCTAGAGGGCCACATGTGGCTTCAAGACCACAAGTTCACTCTTGGTCTAGAGTAATCAAAAGTAACTTCATGAGTGAAAGAGACTTGAGCTGGTTCAGTAGACAGTGAATCATACTCATGCTTATGGGTATTTAGGTAGCACAGTGGATAGAAGGCCATACCTGCAGTTAAGAAGACCTAAGTTCAAATCCAGCCATATACACTTACTAGAAAAGAAAACCTCAAATGGAGTCATGGAGAATTGGACACAAGTGAAACAACTAAACAAGAACAGCTATATAGGGGCGGCTAGGTGGCTCAGTGAAAGTTCACTGGCCCTGGAGTCAGGAGGACCTGAGTTCACATGCGGCCTCAGACACTTAACACAAAAACTAGCCATGTGACTTTGGGTAAGTCACTTAACCCCAATTGCCCTCCAAAGAGCAAAAAAAAAAAAGAACAGCTATATATAGTTATGCACACACACACTCCTATATTATAAAGTAACAATCATTAAAACCATTTAGTAGTGGCTAAAACAAATAGAAAAGTACATCCATGGAACATATTTGCTAAAGAAGAATTGGCAATAATTGAACTTGGCAGCCAAGTAATTGAGAAACTTCAAAATAAATTGACTAGGGGAAAAATTTATTAATATCAATTGCTGGGAAAACTGGAAAGCAGTCCCAGCAAAAATGAGGTTTAACCTAATGCTTTAATATCTAGTGAGGTGGCACAGTGGATAGAATGTGCCAACCTTGGAGTCAGCATGACCTGAGTTCAAATATGGTCTCAGACACTTACTAGCCTGTGTGACCCTGCTCAAGGCATGTCAGTTTCTTTATCTGTCAGTAAACCTTTGTTTGCCTCAGTTTCCTTATCTGTAAAATGGGGATAATAATAGCAGCTATCTCCCAGGTTTGTTGTAAGGATCAAATGAGATAATAATTGTAAAGCCCTCAGGTCAATGTCTGACATATAGTAAATGTTATTTAAATGTTACTTACTTATTATCATTATTATTATTCTACAATAAATTCAGAATGGTTTTGTGACTTCAATATTAAAGATAATGTCCTAAAAATTAGAAGATAAGCAGGTCATTTATATTTTGTAGCTCTGTGTAGAGGTGGAATTTTTTTTTAGGTTTTTTTTGTGTTTTTGGAGGGGGGAAGGCAGGGCAATTGGGGTTGTGACTTGCCCAAGGTCACTCAGCTAGTAAGTGTTAAGTGTCTGAGGCCAGATTTGAACTCAGGTTCTCCTGACTCCAGAACCAGTACTCTATTCACTGCACTACCTAGCTGCCCCTAGAGGTGGAATTCTTAGCTAAACAAGGGATTCAAATGATTATAAAAGGTAAAATAGATCATTTTGATTATACAAAATTAAAAAAAAAAACTTTTGCACATATAAAATTAATTCTTCCTAGGAAAAGAATGGAAATAATCAATTGGGGGAAAATATTTTTTCACCAGGTATCTATAATAGAAGTTTGATATCCAAGATTTAAGTTTGGTAAAGCAAATATGGACCATTAGCAGAAATATGCAGGGTTAAAAGTTATTTTCCCAAATGGAATGGTTATGGTTATGACCAGACTTCTCCAGGGAGATAGTTCACATTACTTTCTATTTTTTCATTCTTTTGGTTTTGTTTTATTGTTTCTTGATTTGTCATAAAGTTATTAGCTTCCATTTGCTCCATTCTAATATTTAAGGAATTATTTTCTTCAGTGAGTTTTTGGACCTCCTTTTCCATTTGGTAAGTTCTGATTTTTAAGGCATTCTTCTCCTCATTGTCATTTTGGACCTCTTTTGGCATTTGGCCTACTTTATTTTTTAAGGTCTTATTTTATTCTGTACTTTTAATGTCTCCTTTACCAAAATGTTGACTCTTTTTAATGATTTTCTTATATCACTCTCATATCTCTTCCAAATTTTTCCTCTACCTCTCTTACTTGATTTTCAAAATCTTTTTGGGGGTATTCCATGGCCTGAGACCAAGTCCTATTTTTCTTGGATGCTTTGGATGTAGGAGTTTTGACTTTGTTGTCTTTTTCTGGGTATGTGTTTTGATCTTCCTCATCACCATAATAACTTTCTATAGTCATTTTTTCCCCATTGTTTTCTCATTTTCCCCAGTCTGTTACTTGACTTTTAACTCTGTTAAAAATAGGGCTCTTCTTCTAGGGTGGAGGGAGCCCTGTTCCAAGCTTCAGGAATTTTGTGCAACTGTTTGCAGAGATACTTGTAGGAACCTGTGAGTTTTCAGTACTTCCAAGGTGGTATGATCTAAGAAGAGGTGTTTACTACTCTCCTGACTTTTGCTCTGGTCTATGAGTGACCACAAGCACTCTCTTCTGTCCAGGAACTGTGAGGAGGGGCCCACATCTACTGCTACCACAAGCTCTGTTCTGCTAGTGGTCCTCCTTGCACAGGGACTGCCACCCAGGACTGCAACCTGGATCTGAGTATGGGCAAAGCAACAGAGTGGTGCCTCAGTGCCAGCAAAGAGACCTCTGTAACCTTCTGACTAGTTGTTTGCCCTCTTACCATTTGGGAGCAGCCACTGCTGTGGCTGCTTCAGTCACTCCTAAGAGTGCTCCTCATTTGCTGGGGCAGTTCTGGTGCCTGCACTGGATTGTACTCCACTCTCACCCAGGTGCAGAAGAGCTTTCCTACTGACCTTCTAAGTTTTCTTTGGCATCTGTTAGCTGAGAGTTCTGGAAACTCTCACTGCTGCCACTAATTCAGTCCCCCAAGGCCCACTCTGGGTTTTCTAGGGCCAAGGCTGTGTTGATGCCTGCACTGGACTATACTCCTCTCTCAGGCTGGTGCAACATACCTTCCTGTTGACCTTCCAGGTCTTCTTAGGCTGGAGATTTGTTTCACTCCATCTTTTTGTGGGTTCGGTTGCTCTAGAATTTGGTTAGTCATTTGAAAAGAGTATTTGGAGGGTTTTGGGGGAGAGGTCAGGCAAGTCCCAGCTTTTGCTCTGTCATCTTGTTCTACTTCCTCTTGTGAAAATGAACAGAGTTCTTGAAAGGAGAATTGTAAATTATTAACAATCCTAAGAAAGAATGCTCTAGATCACTAATGTAACCCAGTCTGGAGGGAACTTTGAACATATTCAGTTTGTCTAACTAACATGGAGCCTCCTTGGTCTTCTGCCATGTGGTTGGGGCAGCCTCCTCTGATTGGCTGCATATCTTTAAAACTGGTGAGATTGAGCTGATTGTCCCTTGAGAAGGGGCTGTTTGTTCCTTACATTCTCTTCTGTGGTCATATCTGAGAATCCTATCATTTGTGCTAAAAGTGTAGCAGCCATAATAAACCAAACAGGTGAGAAAGGAGGGACTTGCCTTCTCTTACCCTAAGAGAAATGACCTGGGGTGTTTCTGTTCTCTTCATCCTCAGTGTCAGGTGCTGGAGATGATCTCTCATTGGACATGGGAGTTCAAGATATGACAACCTTAGAACCACAGTTACAAGTGGGGTGGTACAGCAGTCAGACAGGCCAATAAGGAAAACCTAAGAAGAAAGCCAAGTTGCTTGGGACTAAAGCTCAAAATCTAGTTTGGACCTGGATCTGAGACCATGCTGTTAAGGGAACCAAGTTAAATATATGAATGTAATCCTCTTTTCCTCCCTAGAGACTGGGGAGTGGGGATGGAAGGATTATGTCTGCCATGTCTTAGGGAAAGTACATTAGCAAGTTTATGATTATTACATATTTTTGAAGTAAATATTCTTTTGTAAAAGCTGCAGTGTATTACAGTGATGATAAGAGATCAATAAATCAAAACAATCTGAGTTCATACTCAGCAAATTGTCAAAGATGACAATAAAAATAGGAAGTCAGTGCTGGAGGAATTGACAAGCACATTAACATATTATGGGCCAAGCTGTGGATTCATACAACCTTTCTGGAGAGCAATTTGGAATTATGCAAAGCAACCAAAAATGTCCATACTATTTAACTCATTCTACTGCTAGATATATATGCCTGAAAGAGGTGGAAGAGAAAAACAAAGTCTCAATATATATCAAAATATTCTTTATTGTATGTAATAAATAGAAATAAAGAATGTGATAGAATATTATTTTGATGTAAGAAATGACAAGCACAATAAATACAGAGAAGCATAGAAAGTTATACATGAACTCATGCAAACTGAAGTAAGAAGATCCAGGAAAACTAATGCATACAATGACTAGAACAACATCCATGTAAAGAAAAACTATAGAATGATAAAAATTACATATTACAAAATTACACATAACAATTGATTCCAAAAAACAAATAAAAGAATACACTTCCCCTTGCTATTTTGCAGAGATTGGGATCCATAAATGTAAAACATTGTTCATAATATCAGATATTTTTCAATGTTTTGAATAGTTTTTTTTTAGGAGGGGCAATTGGGGTTAAGTAACTTACCCAAGGTCACACAGCTTGTTTTTGTGTTAAGTGTCTGAGGCCGGATTTAAACTCTGGTCCTCCTGACTCCTGGGCTGGTGCTCTATTCACTGCGCCACCTAACCACCCCTGTTTTGAATAGTTTTGTTGATTTATTTTATTTTTTAGAGGAGATGACTCATTGAGATTAGGTAAGTGAAGGGATAAGTTGAAAAATTTAGATAATTAAAAAAATCAATAAATACGTTTGGATTGATGGTTGATTGATTGATTAGAAACATTTCTCATGCACATACTGTTTTTCACAGCCCTGTGCTGGGGGAGATACAACGTTTAGATAAAATGTGAACCTTATCCCCAAGGAGATTGAAAATCAGAAGGGAACTAAGGCTATATATAAAATGCATGATTTGAGAATTGGAATTTTAATTTGAGTTAATTTAAGATAGTTTTAGAATTTAATTTCAGAATTAACAAAGTTGTATGTGAGGTACATACAAGGTCAAATATAAGAGGGACTGGGATAGGGATTTAAGTAAGCTCTTTTAGTCAAGAACTATGCTTTTTTGCACCCCAAGTACCTAACACAGTTCTTTCTTACTGATGTGAAACTATATTCCCATTTAAAAGTAGCCTCATTTAGTGTAAAGTGGTTTTAAATGATCACTTAAAGGAAATCAAAGATATCTCAAACCTACTTTGAAAAAAGTTTATTTATTTATTTATTCTTAGTTTTCAGCATTCACTTTTATAAGATTTTGAGTTTTAAATTTTCTCCCTCTCTCCCATCCTTACTCCCCAAGACCACATGCAATCTGATATAGCCCATGCATGTGCAGTTATATTATACATATTTCCACTTAGTTATGTTGTAAAAAAAGAATCAGAACAAAAAGGAAAAACCACAAGGAAGAAAAAACAGCCAAAAAAAAAGAGAGAAAAAATAGTATGCTTCAATCTTCATTGAGACCCCATAGTTGTTTTTCTGGATGGGGTAGCATTTTTCATCATGAGTCTTTTGGAACTGTCTGACTTAAATAATTGCTTTGCTGAGGAGAACTAAGTCTATCAAAGTTGGTCATTGCACAATGTTGCTTTTAATGTATGCAGTGTTCTCTTGGTTCTACTCACTCCATTCAGCATGAATTCATGTTAAGTCTTTTCTGAAACCTACCTGCTCATCATTTCTTATGGAAGAATAATATTCCATTTCATTCATATACCATAATTTGTTCAGCAATTTCCCAACTGATGGGCATGCCCTCAATTTCCAACTCTTGGCCACCACAAAAAGAGCTGCTATAAATATTTTTGTACATGTGGGTCCCTATCCCTTTTTATGATAACTTTGGAATACAGACCTAGTATTGGCATTGCTGGATTAAAGGATATGCACAGTTTTATAGCCCTTTTGGCACAGACAATCTACTTTTAAAGGTACTCCTAAGAGACGGAGAAAGTATTCCAGTGGTTGATCTGAATAATTCCTGGTTCTTTCTCATGCTTAAGTAATAAACAAATGCTTAGAAAAAAATTTATTTTGGTCTTTAAGAGTACAAAACATTTTTTATTTTATAAACTGTATTTTTGGTTCCTTTGTTCTATGGCCAATTTTATTTATTTTAGGGGAAAACATAAGTAAGGAGGGAGGGGGGAGAATGCCATCCAGAAACAGTCACTGATTTGTGAGTTGACATTGTTATTTAAGGGCAATCTTTAAAGGAGAATAGCATGACAGTGTTCCCACATCAATAAGATAGCAATTCTGTGATAAAATCTAAATATTTATCCAAAGAACACTAGCACATAATTTTATTTACTGCTATAATGAGTATGTTTCCTCTACATACTTGATTGTTCTTCTAATGAAAGTAGAAGAAACAGCTTAATTTATGAAGAAATAAAAACAATCTTCCTGGCATGACTTATTATCGTTGAAGTACATTGCAATGATTATAGGACCATATGCAATTTCCAAATTCATGGCAATTCAATATAACAAATGTTTATTAATTATCTATTATCTGTAGTGAACTGAGCTAGGCTGGTGGATACAAGGACCAAAAAAAGAAAGAAAGAAGCAAAAAATTGTCCCTCCTTTAAGGAATTTATATGGTACTGGGAATTTACAGCTCATATTCAGATAAATAAATACCAGATAATCTAAGGGTATGTACACCAACCATTGAGGAGGTTAGGAAAGGAAGGTCTCATGAAGGAAGTGGTTTTTGCTCTGAGCATTGAAGGAAGATAATGGTTGTAAGAGATGGACGTGAATTGCTGAAATTGGGAAATGGATAGTAGTTCATTTTTTTTTAATTTAAAAATGTTTTGCTATTTCTTTTTGTTTTTCTTACCATGGCAACCTTCTACAAACAAGCAAATTTACATATACTAAGAAGATTTGGAAAAGAATTTCATATGAAACTGTCAGAATGTATTACAAATATAGAATTACTTTTTCCAAATTTTAATATACACTCCACATCTTAGTTTCCAAGCTATCCTGTTTTCCTTTATCTTTTTTCCTAATATCCTTCTGTTTTCTTCTTTCTTTCCTCAATAAGAACTAAAATGACCTTAATGTCTTTTTTTATTCCACTTCCTATTCCCACTGTCTCTCCTTAAACATACTCCTGCCCCCATTTAAAAAGAAACAAGTGACAATATCAACTTTGAAAAAAATGTAGTTAAGCAAAATAAATTTTCATGTTGGCCATGTCCCAGAACATATGTCTCAGTCTGTCTTAACTTGTTGGCTTCTTTGACCCATGACAGCATTCTTCATATTCAGTTCTCTTGAGTTATGGTTGGTCATTTATTTATTGGGGTTCTTTCAAATTTATTTTTCTTCATGGTGTTATAGTAATTACATATATATATATATATGTACATATATACATATGTACATATATATATATATATATATTTGCTCTCCTGGTTTGTCTCACTATACTCTATAGCAATTCACATACCTTTTTTTAAATTAAATTTTATGCATATTTTTAGTTTGCATCAATCATTTCCACAGGGTTTTGAGTTACAAATTTTCTCCCCATTTGTCTCCTACCCACCACCCCCAAACAGTGATCCCACTGAATATCCCCTCCCCCAATCTGCTCTCTCCCATATCTTCCCCCATTCCCCTTCGAACTTTCCAGTAGGTCATGGTGGATCGCTATGACCTAGTGCACGTATACCTTATTGCTCAGTTACATGTAAAATAATAATAATTATATATATTTAAACATTTGATTTTAAAACTTTGAATTCTAGATTCTTTCCCTTCCTCCATCATCTCATTATATTCCTCTCTTACCTCTTAATTTCACCTTTTAAGTATCATCCCTTCCTATGCAATTGGTTCTGTGCCCTCTGTCTATGTATACCTGTACACATATATAAACACACTCACATATGTATTCATATGCCCATATAGCCTCCTAAATAGACATATATATGTATGTGTGTACATGTGTGTGTGTGTATATATACACACACACATTTATATTCCCTTCAAAAATTCTCATACTGAGAGAAGTTTAATAAGTTACAATTATTGTTTTTCCATGTAGAAATGTTAATAATTCAACTTTAATAAGTTCTTTATGATTTCTTTTCCCTGTTTACCTTCTCATGCTTCTCTTGATTCTTATATCTGAATGTCAAAATTTCTATTCAACTCTGGTTTTTTCATTATGAATACTTGAAAGCCCTTCATTCCATTGAATGACCATATTTTCCCCTGAAACATGATAATCAGTTTTGCTGGGTAGGTGATTCTTGGTTTTAATCCCAGTTCCTTTGACCTCTGGAATATCATATTCCAAGCCCTTCGATCCCTCAATGTAGAAGCTGCCAGATCCTGTATTATCCTGATGGTGTTTCCACAATATTCAAATTGTTTCTTCCTGGCTGCTTGTAATATTTTCTCCTTTATCTGGGAACTATGGAACCTGGCTATAATATCCCTAGGAGTTTTCTTTTTGGGATCTTTTTCAGGAGGTGATAGGTAGATTCTTTCAACCTCTATTTTGTCCTCTGTTTCTAAAACACCAGGGCAGTTTTCCTTGAGAATTTCTTGAAGGATGATTTCTAGGTTCTTTTTTTGATCATGGCATTCAGGTAGTCCAATAATTTTAAAATTATCTCTCCCGGATCTATTTTCCAGATCAGTGGTTGAGATATTTCACATTGCCTTTTATTTTTTCATTTATTTTGATCTGTTTAATAGTATCTTGATTTCTCATAGTCACTATTTTCCATTTGTTCTAATCTAATTCTGAAGGAATGATTCTCTTTAGTGAGATTTTGGGATTCCTTTTCCATCAGGGAAGTTTGGCTTTTTAAGGCATTCTTTTCCTCATTAGCTTTTTGAGCCTCTTTTGCCATTTGAGTTAGTCTATTTTTTAAGGTTTATTTTCTTCACTCAGTTTGTTGACTCTCATTTCATAATTTTCTTGTATCATTCTCATTTCACTTCCCAATTTTTCCTCTACCTCTCTTATTTGGTTTTCAAAATCCTTCTTAAGCTCCTCTATGACCTGTAACCAACTCATATTTTTCTTGGAAGGTTTTGGTGCAGGAGTTCTGACTTTGATGTCTTCCTCCTGTTCCATGCTTTGATCTTTTTTGTCTCCAAAATAGAAGTGTAAAGTTGGATTGCTCTGTTTGCTTTGCTTCCTTTGCTTGCTCATGCTGCCACTCAATTACTTGAATTTTGAGCTTTTTGCCACAGTAGAACTCTGCTACCAGAGAGGGGAGCTTTGTCTCAAGTTGCTGGGGTTTTCTCAACTGCTGGAGCTATTAGTTAGCTGCCCTCTCTGAAGTCTCCACATGCTCTGGAAAATTGGTCACACACCCCAGGACCTCCACCCCACACAATGATCCAGATCCAAGTATGTTAAAGCAAGAGTGATTACCCCTCAGACTGGTTGCTTGGTCCCCCTACAATCTGCAGGCCAGGAGCTCTGAAGCAGCCACATGGGGGCAACTGCATGGCCATACATAGATCCTCAGACAATTCTCCCTCCAGGGGGCAAAGGCCAGACCACACTCCCAGACTCCCGGTTCCCAAAGTCCACACTGTACTGACCTCTCACTTTGCCCTTAGCATCTTTCAGTTGATAATTCTGGAATTATCACAGCTGCTGGTGATCTGAACTCCCTCCAGCTAGCAGCTGTTTATGGCCACCCTGAGGCTAAAACCTTGGACTTGTGTGGGGCTGGGCTCAGCTCCCAGAGTGTTGTGCTGGCACCTTCCTGCCAGCCAGCTGGGCTGTCTTCAGTGGGACATTAACTTCTCTCTGTCATTTTGTGTGTCAATTCACATATCTTAATACATGTTTTTCATAATTCTTAAAGCACAAAACCATTCCATTACATTCATATGCCCTAACTTGTTCTTTTCCCCCCTAATCAATAGGTACCTAATTTGCCTCCAGTTCCATATATTTTGTGTGTCTGTATACATATATTAATACACACACACATATATATGCATATACAAACATATATACACTTACATTGATATACTGATATCAATATTCATATAGATATAGATATCACTGGGTCAAAAGTATTTAGTTTAGTGACTTTTGGGGTAGAGTTCCAAATTGCTTGACTAGTTCACAACTCTAACAGTGTGTCATTTCCTTTGTCTTCCCATAGCCTTCTAACAATTGTCATTTAACTTATTTTTCTTACCTTTTTCAATCTGATAAGTAGAAGGTAGAAAGAAACTCAGAGTTGTTTTAACTTGTATATGAAACATGTATCTCATACAGTTATTGTTACTTTACCTTTTGTCTCTTGAGAACTACCTATTTATGTCTTTTGACCACTTATCTGTGGAGAAATGGCTCCTATTCTTATATATTTAAATTTAAATTTCCTTATGTGTTTTGGACATCAGGGCTATAGCAGAGAAGTTTGATGCCAAAATTGTGTTTCCAGTTAGCCATTTCCCTTCTAATTTGCACCATATTGATTTTGTTTGTGTAAAACTTTTCAATTTTACTTAATTATAATTATACATTTTACCTTCTATTTCTTGTTTGGAAACTGATCCCCTATCCATGTTTATAAAAGGTATCTCCTTTTCTACCTCCTCTAATTTGTTCATCATGTAACCATTTATAATTAAGTCATATACCCACTTGGAATTTGTAGCATTTTTGGTCTATACCTAATTTCTGCTAAATTGTTTTCCATTTTCCTAGCAGTTTTCAGTTTTGGGTAGTAAGTTCCTAACCTGGTATTTGGGATCATTAGAATCACTGAAGATTGTGCTACTAGATCCACTCCTGGATCACTGCCTTGTTTGTGGAGGGCCTTCCATAGTTCAATGAAGCTATGAGCTATGATCTACAGGGTTACCCAAGAAAAACAGGTCATAGTAAAGAATTCTAACAAAGGGTGAGACACTGGAAAAGGAAATGGTAAACCACTGCAGTATCTTTGCTAAGAAAACTCCATGGACATTGAAATTGTGTTCTGTGGTCCATGGGGTCACAAAGTGTCAGACACAACTGAACAGCAACAACATGCTACTAGAATTGTTTGGTACTATAAGTTGTGTGAATAATCTCATCTAGTTATTAACCAGTACCAAATAGTTTTGATGATTGCTAATTGTGTAGTACAGTTCAAGATCTGACATCTGAAAAGAAAGGACCCTTTCCTTATCACTCTTCTTCCTCCATACTTTTAATTAAGAATATTGACTTTCTGTTTCTCCTGATGAATTCCAATCTTATTTTTTTCTAGTTCTCTAAAGTGATTTTTTGATAATTAATTTATTACCATCATAATTTTTATTACATAGACACACACTAATTATTAAAATCTCTCTTCCTTACTATGAAAAATGTTTTATAGTTATATTCATTGATTGGGCTACATATGTTTTAATAGCTGGATTCTAAGATTTTTGCCATTTTTTTAAAGCTGCTTCTAGTTTTATTTATCATTTTGTTGCAAAGTCGGTGCTTTCAGTCTTGTTAATATTTTCTTTGATTTTCAGAATTTGTATTTTGTGTTTGAAGGATTTTGATTTTTTACACTTTTAAAAAGTTGTAGCTATTTTTCTATTTACCTTTTTTGTTCATGAAAGTGTTTAGAAATATACATTTTCTTTTAAGGATTGCTTTGACTGCACTCCCCAAATTTTGCTTTCATTATTGTCAGTCTCTTTGATGAAATTTCCCATCATTTTAGAAGTAACTTATTCATTTATCACCAGTCTCTTTAATTAAATTATTTACTCATCAATTAATTTTTAACCTTTCTGAAATAATTTTATTCATTATAATTTTCATTGTATTGTGTGATAGGATATGTTAAATATTTCTGCTTTTCTGCATTTGTCCATAGGTTTTTAAGGTTCTAGCATGTGGTCAGCTTTTGTCAAGGCACCATGTGTACCTGAGATATCTGTATGATCCATATACATATATGTGTGTGTGTGTGTGTCTGCATCTGTATCTCAGCTACATATAGCTTATTTCCAAATCTTTATCCTATCTGTTTTTATTATTGCTTTATCTGTTATTATGATTCCTACCCCTTCTTTTTTTGCTTTTATCTGAAGATGATTAAATTTCACCCTAGCTTCTTATTTTAATATTTTGTATTTTTTGTAAACCACATATAGTTGGATTCTAGTTTCTCATCCATTTTGATGTACTGTTATATTTTGTGGATAAGTTAATACCATTCATTCCTTTGGTTGCTAATTGTATGTTTCCTTCCATCCTATCCTCTTCTTCTTTTTCTCTTTGCCTGGTCCTACACCAGTCTTTTTTTTAAATTAAAATTGTTCATTTTTTTCCTTAATAATTTTTTTTATTTAACACTTTATCTTCCCCAGTTACATGTAAAAACAATGTTTAACATTCTCTTTTAAAACTTTCATTTCGAAATTCTGTCCTTTCTTCACCTTTTCCTCCATTGAGAAGGCAAGCAGTTCATTATAGGTTATACATGTGTAGTCATGCAAAACATTTCCATATTAGTCATGTTATAAAAGAAAACATAGACCAAAAAATAACCTCAAGAAAAATTTTAAAAAGTATGTTTCAATCTGTGTTCAGATACCATCAGTTCTTTTTCTGGGAATGGATAGCATTTTTCTTTCATCATAAGTCCTTCAAATGTTTCTGGGATCATCGTATTTCTGAGAATAGCTAAGTCATTAACAGCTGATCTTAGCACAATATTTGTTACTTTTTACATAGTACATTTCACTTTATACCAGCTCAGGTAAGATTTTCCAGGTTTTTCTGAGAGAATCATTTCTTATAGCATAATTGTGTTCCATCATAATCACATACCCTTAAAAAGCATACTCAGTCTTTCTGAGTGGATGATTCTTGGTTGTAATTCTAGCTCTTTTATCCTCTGGAATATCATATTCTAAGCCTTCTTCTTTAATGTAGAAGCTGCTAATCTTGTGTTATCCTGAATCTGACTCCATTATACTTGAATTATTTCTTTCTGGCTACTTGCATTATTTTCTCCTTAATCTGGGAGCTTTGGAATTTGCCTATAATATTCCTAAGCATTTTTATTTTTATATTCTTTCAGGAGGTGATTGGTGGATTCTTACATGTCTATTTTAACCTCTGTTTGTAGAATTTCAGGGTAGTTTTCCCTTATAATTTCTTGAAAAATGACATCTAAGCTCTATTTCTGATCGTGCCTTCAGGTAGACCAATAATTTTTAAATTGTCTCTCCCAGATCTATTTTCCAGGTCTGTTGTTTTACCAGTGAGCTATTTCAAATTGTCTTCCATTTTTTCATTATTTTGTTTTTGTTTTATTGTCTCTTGATTTCTCATAAATTCATTAGTTTCCATTTGCTCAATTCTAATTTTTAAAGAATTACTTTCTTCAGTGAGATCTTGTACTTCCTTTTCCATTTGTCTAATTCTACCTTTCAAGGAATTGTTTTTTCATCCATGAATTTTTGTACCTCTTTTACCATTTGACTTCATATGTTTTTAAGGTGTTTTTTTTTTCTTGTGGACCTGTCTTTCATGATTTTCTAGCATCATTCTTATTTCTCTTCCCAATTTTTCCTTTACCACTCTTACTTGATTTTGAAAATCCTTTTTGAGATCTTCCATGGCCTGAGACCAATTCATATTTTTTTTGGAGGCTTTGGATGTAGGAGCTTTGACTTTGTTATCTTAAACTGAGCATGTGTTTTGGTCTTCCTTGTAACCACAGTAACTTTCTATCCTCATATTTTTTTCTGTTGTTTATTCATTCTCCCATCCTATTACTTGACATTTAACTCTTTGTTAAAAGAAATTTCTGCTTTCAGAATGGAGGAAACAGTGTCCCAAGCTTCAGGGGTTTTGTGGAGCTATTTTCGGAGATACTTCTGGGTATCTGTAAGCTTTCAGTTATTCCAAGGTAGCATGATCTAAAGAGAGATGTTTACTATCCCTTATTCCTCTTTTCTACCCTAATTTATTCCTTCCTGCCTAGTGTTCTGTTTCTAACACCCATCAAAACAAAACAGATTCACCCTCAATTCTCTAGTTTATCTTATTTAACTTCCTTTAAAACCTTTGAAAAATGTAAATATTTAGCTCAGATATATTTAGCTTTCTAGGTTTCTCATGATTATGATTGAATTTCAAAATTTCCATTCAGTTCTGGCCTTTAAAAAAAATCAAGCATACCCTATTCCAATAAAGATCAGATCTGAGAATCCAGAAACCTATGGAAAGGAGCATATCAAGAAGACAGAAGTGATCAATATCATCAGAGTCTGTAGTTAAGTCAAGAAAGGATGAAGAAGTATTCCAGAGAGTTTTCATTTGATTTTTTTTTCAGGAGGTGATCTGTGGGTTCTTTATATTTTCACTTTACCCTCTGGTTCTAATAATTCTGAGCAGTAGTTAAATAATTCTTATATTATCTCTCCATAACCTATTTTCCAGGTTATCAATAAGAGATACCTTATGTTTTCTTCTTTTCCTAACCCCTTGGTTTTGTTCTACTATTTTTTACTGTCTTTTGTAGTCATTGCTTTCTATTTGGTTCATTCTAATTCTCTGGGATTCCATTTCTTGTGTGTGATGTTATATGCATATGAGCCTATACTACCAATATTCACAGCACTGATGGCAATGATGAATATGCTAGCACCATTCTGAATCACAAAATGCAACAGGCTCTCCATGTAGAAGACAGAAGCAAAACATTTATTCAGACACCAGTAAAGCAAATCCCAAAACTAGAAAGTTGAATCCATCATAGCAACAAAGAAGTTAATACACCATAGCACAGCAGGGAGCCATGGCATCCTTTAGCCTTCTCACAAACAAACACTCAGAAGCCTAGCTTTCTGCTTGCCTGCTGTCCTCTCTTTCCCATTGTCTAAGTGTTCTAACTCACAGCTTCCTGTGGTCTCTGCTCCACTCTTCAGCAAACATCTCCCACCACAGGTTCCATGTGATTACATTCAGTCTATTGGCAGGGAAGATCTTCAAATTATCATTACCATTAAATTTGTACCCAAGATCTTTCATGTCCCTTACACAGCAAAAATACATTAACAATACATTACATTACATAGGTTAATAGGACTTTAGGGGTAACTGGTATCAACAGAACTTTACAAAAATATAACAGGGATAACAAAATAATCACATAAAACAATATCTTAAGTTGAGAGCTTGAGTACAAGCACCCCATCATTCCACCTTCAAACAAATGGGTCTCAAAAATCTTGGGGTAAGGGACAAAGGTCTCTTCTTCATAGCTACTCCCTGCTGAAATTGGACATAGACCTGTCCCTGCCCCAAGGAGTTCCATTCACAAGGACAGTTCTTTAGCTTGCATCTGGAGCTTGGTTGATGCCAGGTCTAGGGGTGACACATCACAGTCATGGACATGGGGTGAGATCTAGCTTAAGAGATCAAGCATTTGCAGGTGGAAGGTACTAAGCCTGCAAGAAACAAATCTAGCAAAAAGTTTAAAAGAATAAAAGCCCAAAAGAAGTAAGTATAGGGTCAGTCGTGTTTCTGGAGTCCATGAACTCACTATCATCACTTCAATCACAGTAGAATGCATGCATTAAGGTTACAATTTGTTAATCATCTTCTCTTGAATAAAAAAAACAGTTACAGTATTATCTTTCCTGTGTCCTATGATCTCTACAGCCTTTGGAATATCGTCTGTCTTCTTCATCCATACTTTGGCTCCCAATTTTATTCTATTGGTAGAATTAGTTCCTCTGCTAGTTATTTCAGAAGGAGGGTCAGTTTTCACAAGGGGTATTGTTTCACAGAGAATAACAATCACTTGAACTATTCTGTCATTTTTACAGATGGGTTCTTCACCCAAATTTTGCAATTTCACAATAATTTCTCCTCCATAATCAAATCTATTACTCCAGCCAATACATGTATTCCTAGAACTGCTAATCCTGATTTAGGTAATATCCATCCAAAATGATGTTTAGGGATTCTCATCTATATTCCAATGGAGATTTTTCTTACTTCTTTTCTATCCTACTTAAAGTCTTCTAAACAATGTAAATCATATCCTGCTGAACCAGGTGTTCCTGGATATGGTGCTGGGGCATCAGTATTTGGGATCTTATATGTCTGCTGTTTTCTGATCTACAGATTTAGGGTCATCATTCTGGCTAAAGGTATACATTCTCCCAATGGTCTATTATTCAAATTATGTAAATCAGTGAACAAATTATCTTTCCAATGTTGATACAAATTATTAGAACTTAACTTCCTTAACTGTTCTTTCAGTAATCCATTCATTCTTTCAATTAACCTGGATCCTTGTGGATAATGTGGAATATGATATATCCATTCTATATTGTTTGATATACAATATCTCTTCATTTTATTACCTTTGAAATGTGACCCATTGTCACTTTGAATCTGCATTGGGGTTTCATAATATAGACTTATGAGATCTAGAGTTTTATAGATGTTTTTCTAGATGACATTCTTATAAGGACAAACTACTAGTACACCTGCATAGGTGTTAACACAAGTACATATAAATTTGAATTCTTTATCTTGGGATAGGGGACCAATATAATTTATTTGCCAAATGTGGGCTGCATTTTTTTCCCCTATGCTATCTCTCCAGTTGCTACCTGAGGAACAGTTCGTTCCTTTTCCAGTTGACATATATGACATTTGGGGGCAGGTAGGTGGCACAGTGAATAGAGCACCAGCCCTGTAGTCAGAAGGACCTGAGTTCATATCCAGCCTCAGACACATAACACTTACTAGCCGTGTGACCTTGGGAAAGTCACTTAACCCCAATGCCCTGCCCTCCAACCTCCAAAAAGAAAAAAAGAGACATATATGACATTCATCTTCTACCTGTTTTAACAATGAATATGAGACTCTAATACCTTGATCTTGTGCCCATCAGTGTGTGACCTGGACCCCTAAATAGCTGGCCATTTGATGGACCCATTTTGCTAGTACTGGATCATCTGCTGGTGTCAGAGTAGGGACAATATGTTGAGTAGCAATCTTGGCTAGTCCATCAGCATGTACATTGTACTCACGTTGTAGAATAGTTAGGACCACATGAGCATCTACACAAAAAAATGACAAATTAGTAACCAAAGACATGTCCCCCATTTCTTCCCATAATTCTTTACCCCAGAATTATTTACCATGAATTTCCCACTCTTAATTTTTCCACATGGGCATCCATGTAGTTAACCCATTAGCTACCACTCATAATTCAGCAAATATATAACACTGTCCTCTTTGGTCTGTTTTAATGGCTTGATGTACTGCCATAAGTTCAGCATATTGACTACTTCCACCTGTCCCAGTACTTTACAAAGTCTGTCTAGTAGTCCCATAATATTTCTAGATCCTTTCTATTAAGGTGATGGTATCTGGAACAGCAGCATACAAGGGGGGAGTCAGCTTATTCAATTGTCTATAATCCACTATCATTCTCCACATACCATCTAACTTTCATACTGATCAGACAGGATTATTCCATCAAGTGGTTGTAGAGATTAACACTCCTGCCTCAACATATTACTTTATAGTATTGGTAATTTCATCTTGCCCACCTGGCAAATGATACTGCTTTAAAGTAATTACTTCAGAAGGTTCAGGTAAAGTGAATTGTGTCCATTTTTATTTTTCCCACTAAAACTGTATTACTTCTTATCTTCCTTACTACAAATTGGTATCTCCTCTCAGGTAAATTTAGAGTCATACCTCTCAATATATCTATTCCAATGATGTATTTAGGAATGGGTACAATTACCAAGGTAAATTCTTTCTTAGGTAATTGTCCAATTTTCATCTTTAGATTGACTTGTCTGGCTGATATTTCAAGTCCCTCACCCCCTCAGTCCTGTGATGGTACTAGGAGTTCCATGTTTGAATTTGTCAGGGTTTATATATATATATGAGAGGCCTGTGCCCCAGTATCTGTTAATGCCCTCCTTACAGTATTTGATTCATTTTTTCCAATATGTGGTCAAACTGATAATGGGGTCTGTAATCCTGTTTGTATATTTCTTTAATCTGAGCTTGGACTTGGCCAATTTTGTATTCTCCCTGAAGGTGTGATGAACTTGGATACAAGGATTCAGAAAGATCTATAGGGGTAGTCATCACTTCCCTATTCCATCTAATATTAAGCAGCTTTTCTCAGTACATTTTATATTATCCTTTAGTTGGAATACCATCAATTCTTCCAAAATCTACCCTTGCTCTCAATAGAGCAGTAAACAATTCTTTTCTTGTCAATCTATTTTCACTTTTTACTATTTGCTTTTCTCTCTCAAGAAAATTTATCTTTTCCCTATTTACCTAAGTCACTTAGATATGAAATCTTATCCAGTATCTCCTAAAGAGTGTTCCCTATTTCACCAATTAGTAGAGTGAGAATTAGGTGCTTATAAGCAGGAGGAGCCATCTTCATTATGATATTTCCATGAGAAACTGCTAGGGGATATTGTGATATGCATTACCATTTTTGACTATGATAGCTGTCTTCATGACCTCCTCCTTTAACTTTCTCATATAGTCCCTAAGCATATACCAGGCCTGTCTCCACTAAGCCACATAGAATCAGTGGGATACATTTTATTGCATCCCTCAGCAGCTAAGGCTAACAGATTGGGCATATCATTACCTCCTTGCATGTGGTAGTCCCTAATAACTTATTTTGAAAAAGGATTCTAATAACGATAAAATTCAAGCAATCCATGCTATCTACCCATGATCCTTCAGCCCCTTCATCACTGATTCTTGCCATCCAAGGCTCCAACAATTCTCCTATCCTTTGGGTGAATCAGCTTAATATAACAGTAAATTGGGAGTAAAATCTTCAGTTATCTCCCTGAACTCTCTTTGACCCCCATAGTTCTCCTTCTTTCTTCTTATTTTGAAATTCCTTTTCCATCTGGGCAATTCCACTTTTTAAGGCATTCTTTTCTTCATTGGCTTTTTGGGCCTCTTTTGGCATTTGAGTTAGTCTATTTTTAAGGTTTGTTTTCTTCAGTGTTTTTTTTTTAGGTCTCCTTTAGCAAGCTATTGACTCACTTTTCATGATTTTCTTGCATCATTCTCATTTCTCTTCCCAATTTTTCCTCCACTTTTCTTACTTGATTTTTCAAAATCCTTCTTCAGCTCTTCCATGGCCTGTAACCAATTCATATTTTTCTTGAAAACTTTTGATGCGGGAGTTTTGACTTTGTTGTCTTATTCTGGCTCCATGTTTTGATCCTTTTTGTCCCCAAAAAAGGATTCTATGGTCTGACTTTGCTTCCTCTTCTTGCCAGCCAATTACTTGGCTTTTGAGCTCTTAGCCACGGTAAAACTCTGTTTCCAGAATGGAGAGAGCTATGTCCCAAATCACTGGCGTTTTCCCAAAGGTTGTCAGAGGTCTGAGGAGGGCGCCCTCTCTACAGACACCCCAAGCTCTGGCATACTGTCACACACCCCAGGACCACCACCCAAGACAGAGATCCAGATCCAAGCAGGAAAGCAAAAATGTTACCCTCTGAATGGTTGCTTTGTCCTACTATGATCTGCAGGAGCTCTGGAGGCAACCATGGGGCAGCAACTGCAGTTGTCATGCCTCAGCCACCTCTTGCCCTGGGGGCAGAGGCTGGACGATGGTCTTCCATCCCCCTGTTCCAACAGAGTTCCCCACTGACCTTTACTTTCTCTTTGGTGTTTATGGGTTGAGAAGCTTGGAAACTGCCACAGCTGCTGGTGATTAACCCTCCTGAAATCTGCTCTGGCTGCCACTGGTCAGGGCTGCCCTGGGGCCAGAACCACACAGCTCATCTGTGACTGTGCTCGGCTCCCAGCCTGGTGCAATAGACCCTTCCTGTCAGCCTGCCAGGCTACCTTCAGAGGGAGATTTGTTTCTCTCTGTCACTTTGTGGGTTCTATAGCTCTAAAATTTGGTTAGAGTCATATTTTATAGGTATTGGAGGTAGTTCGAACCAGAGCCAAGAGGAGTTCCCATTCTTGCTCCACAATCTTGGCTGTCCACCCCCTCCCCCGCCACTTTCTTCTTATTATGGGGTGAACTTCTGCCCTCTTAAAAGCCTCCTCATCTAACATTGTTTCACTTTTTACTCACATGCACTCATCTGGCAGTGGTCATCACAGCCACTAGGATCAGCCTGTGCCAAAGCTGTATGCTACTTCCTCCAGTTACTTATCTGCTTCTTTTCGAGTACTAAATTAACAACTTTTTCTTCTAGCACATGAGACTTTCCAGTTTGCTATTCTAAAGGAGAGCCTGAATGCTGTAACAGAAAATTTCTTATGCAAATCATCTAACTTCCTTTCCATCTAAGGTTCCTCTTCCAACAGTTTGTCTTTTTTTTAATTTTTAAGCAATCGGGGTTAAGTAACTTGCTCAAGGTTACACGGCAGTTATTTCTGGGTGTGGTGCTGAGTATCTGAGCCCGGGATTCGATCCAGGTCATCCTGACACTGGAGCCGGTGCTCTTACTGGCTGAGCCACCTGGCCCCCCCTAAGCAATTGGGGTTAAGTAACTTGCTCAAGGTTACATGGCCAGGTGTTTCTGGGTTGGTGCTAAGTGTCTGAGCCTGGGATTCGATCTCCAGGTCATCCTGACACTGGAGCCGGTGCTCTTACTCCCTGTGTTACCTAGCCGCCCCTAGTTTATCTTTGTTTTTATGTATGATGGTAACCTGTTAGTAAAACCCAGCCTTTTGTACATACTCCTTCCAGTTCTTTCCCTGGTTTTATTGGTATTCCTTGAAAACATATTTCTGAATCTCTAGGGTTCTCCTTTCTGTAACCTCAGTTCCCAATTTTCATAGAGCCCTGTACTTTTAGACCATTCCCTTGCTAGGGTGGAATAAGGCAAATCCTCCCATCCTGGGATATCCATTTCTTCCTGTGAAGCCCTTCTACTTCCAAATAGAGGTCTGATATGTGGTGATCCTATTCTTGTTGCCCAATGTAGTGCCAGCACAATATTCATAGCGCCAACGGTGACTATGAATATGCTGGCACAATTCTGAATCAGAAAATATAACAGCCTCTCCATATAGAAGACAGAAGAGAAACATTTATTCAGACACTAGAAAACCAAATCCCTAAATGAGAAATCTGAATCCATCATAGCAACAAAGAAGTTAATACACCATAGCACAGCAGGGAGCCACACCATCCTTTCGTCTTCTCACAAACAAACACTCAGAAGCCCAGCTTTATGCTTCCCTGTCATCCTCTCCCATGTCTACTTGCTCTGACTCCCAACTTCCTGTGGGTTCTGCTCCACCTTTCAGCATACTCCTCCCACCATAGTCTCCATGTAATTACATTCAGTATATTAGGGGGTAGGGAAGATCTTCAAATTCTCATGACCATTACAGACCTTTCCCTCCTCATAGTGGGTACATTTTCTCGTCTCTCCTTTGAATTTGAGTTTGAATAATATAATTACACAGTACTCAGTTTTGGTTTTTGTTTCAAAAATTTTTAAGTAGAGTTTTATCATTGACATTTCACAATACTTCTACAAAGTCTACACGAAATAGCCTTAGGGTACAAAGAGAAAGATTGAAGTGGGCTGGCTTTCAGAGGCTCTGTTTTCCTGTACCTCGATTTAGGAGGTCCAGATCACCTCTCTTATAGATGCTTTTTTAGGCAATAGTGTTACAGCTTGAAGACCCTCGAGAAAAGAAACTGAACTAAATCCACGAACTTACAGTACCTCACATTTGGAAGGAATCTCAGAGATCATACAGGTCAACCCAGAGCTGAATACACATTCCTTCTTACTATATCCTTGACAAATAAGTGTTCATCCTACTTTTTCAAGCTCAAATGCCTTTCTGCAAATTATACTCCTATTTCTAGCTTCTGGCATCAAACAGAGTAAGTTTAATACCCCTTCCAGAACAGTCATCATTCCTTCCCTTTTCATTCAAGTCTTTTTGCCAGGTTAAACATTCCGATTTTTTTTCAGTAGATTTTTATGTAAGATATTTTTTAGTCCTTTCACTATGCTGGTCACCCCCTTCTGGCTATGATTCAACTTTTTCATACTATTCGAAAAATGTGTCACCAAGAACTGAAAATAGCAGTCAAGATGTGATCTTATCAAGGAAAAGTATGGTGAAAGACTACCTCCTTCAGTCTGTACTCTCTGCCTCTTAATGCATCCTAAAATCACATTAACTTTCTTAACTTCCATAAACATTGTCAGTTCAGATTGAGCTTGATGTTACTCTAAAACTCCCAGAACTTTTTAGAAACCTTTCAAGTATTAACAATAGAAAGACAGCAGGATTGTGATAATTGGAATTGAAGCATAGAACAGCACAGTGAAGGATAGCCTTGCTTTCATTCTTTGGGTTTGTTAGTTCAGTTGATCAGAGAGAAGTGTGTTAATGAAGCAAAGGTCATGATCTTCTTCACCAGCTGGCTTCACTCTATTCTCCAGCCACAGACTACATTCCCATCCCTATCCTTTAAATGTGTGTTGTTAGTCACAAGGGAAGAAGGCCAGAGAAAGTCTGTGTATCAGTGCAAATCCATCACCCCTAATACAAAAAAAACCCCAAAATAACAAAAACCCCAAACAAAAGAACAAAAACCTCTTAAAATCCAGTAAGTCTATTGTGTTATTTTGGTACAAGAAGAGAAATATATTAACTGCTCCTGCTTTAGACATGGAATGCACGATGCATGGTTGTACATTTAATGACAAGTCCATATTCCTATCATTCAAGTCCATTTGAGATGACTAAATTATTTCAATCTGTTTGGGATTTTTAATTTTTTAGAATTAAATTCAAACACTTATTAAATGGCTTTTCTGCATAAAGACTCATGTCTTGGGAAGGGGTCTTAGGGGTCATTTAACCCAAAGACTTTCAGAAAAACCTGAAAGTTTTCTTAAGTCCTGACAGCTAGTGTGTACATAGCCAGATCTCTGCTGACTTTTGGTGCAAACTTCTTTGATATATTTCAGGGTGCCTTCACTGGGCTAGTGCTGCCTAAGCCAAGGTTAGGAAATTTGGGGTCATTGGTTTCTGCCCTTATGAAGCACGCTATTTAAATGAGACATCTATGGATAATATAGGCTAAAGTACCCAGATGTTTACCAGTCTTTTGAGCTAGTAGTATAGACATTGAACCTCAGGGCAATGACTCATCCTAAAACAAAGTAAATACTGCCTACAGAAGTCTGCAGAAGTAGACTATAGTTATGACATTACATATAGAGGCACAGAGAGAAATTCAGCTACTAAAGATCAGTTTTTTTTAAAAAGTATTTTAATCTTATGGGCTGCTCAATAGGCATTCTTAACCAGAGGTCAGTAACTTTAATTTATGTTTGTATATTTGGACAATCACATTTCAATATGATTGGTTTCTTTTGTAATCCTGTGTATTTTATTTTATGCATTTCAAATAGTATTTTTCTAAGGGGTCCATCTTTTGCACCAGACTGCCAAAGGGATCCAGGATACAGAAAAAAGACTCAGAATCCATGATCTAAGACCAAAGAAGCTCATCATCAGTTTGTCCACAGACTGATTAAATGTTGGCTGTGGCAATTCCTGAAGACTATTTACTATATGGCCAAGGGGTTGAAATTAGATAGATGGAAGTACCCAAAACAATGACATTTCTTATTTTTGAAGCAATGAGTATTAGAGCCTATAGTGGACACTAGTCCACTATAATCATCTGGGGGGAAATTCCTATTTATAATTCAGCATAAAAAAGGACAAGTGTTATATCTCTAAGTCTATTATGTATGAAGTAGATTATAAACCTATACCTATAGATGTGAGTAGAAATACATGTGACATAAATTGGTTTTCCATGTTCAGCCTGTAGTTTCTAGTTTCACAAAGATATATGAACTTATTGTTCTTTTTAAGAACTGATTTAGCACATGGACATAGGTAATTTTTATGAAATTCAGAAAGTTAACACATTCTTTTGGCCTAGATAGATGATTCCTAATAAAAACCTCAGAAGAACATTTATCTGAAACAGACCAGAGAGCATACTTGGAATAGAAAACTACAGTTACTCAGCTCCTGGCTTTCATCTTTGATATAAATCAGGCAGCAATGATTTTGCCAAAGTTATAAACGCCCAGTAGACCCTTTGTGTTAAGATGAATTTTCTTGCTTGCGCAGTACATGGAATGCTTTTCTACTTTTATAAAGCTTGTGAGGATCAACCCAAAGTAGTCGTTTTTGCCTCAATTTACAAGCAGCGATTTGCATCCAGTAATGCCCACTTGGGTTTTCAGTGTCTGAGTTCTTTATAATCTATTTTATGTTATGAAAGAAAATTACTTTCCTTGCCTTTGAGATCTACAAAACCAATTACACAGTCATACAATGCCATCTCATTTGTTCCAAATAGGAGTATGGAATACCTCCATGATTTTTGTTGTTGTTCAGTTGTGTCTGATGCTTCATAACGCCATTTGGGCTTTTTTTTTTTGGCAAAGATACTTGAGTGGTTTGCCATTTTCTTCTCTACCTCATTTTATAGATGAGGAACTGAAGCAAACAGGGTTAAATGACTTGCTCAGGGTCACAAAGCTCCTAAGTGTCTGAGACCAGATTTGAATTTAGGGAGACAAATCTTTCTGACTCCAGGCCTGACACTTTATCCATTGTGCCACCTAGCCATCCTCTCCATGCTATGACTACCTACTACCTTTTATTTTATTTAATTTTTACTAAAGATTTTGCTTGGAACATGCTTGATATTTATGGGAATAAGTGGGCACTAACATTTCCTTTTACTTTAAACTATTTGAGGCTTATGGCGACACCTATTTTTGTGATATGTGCTTAGATCTCAAGTAAAAGAAAATACATGTATGACTTTTCTACTAAGATCCCAGGATCTGTAAAGGGGCCAAATCTTTTGATTATGTTAGAAGGAATTATTTTTTTTAATTCTACTACTAGAGTGACCTTTAAAGTATGGAAAGAATCTGTTACAATTACTTTAATGGCCTAAAATACAACAGTATATTTAAAAGGATAAACCTAACCCCTCCATAAAGCTGAAATATTATATAACCAGCAAAGTAGACTCATTTTTTGACATTTGATGACTAACTTTGAAACTTTCCTTCTTTTTTTATAATTTCCTAATAAATGGTGATTTTTTGTGGCAGGTGGGTAGGTGCACCTGAATTCAGCCAACTAGTAAAATTTTCATATTCATAAGGAGTTGAAATATAATATAGTAAGAAGAAGATTGGACAGGATAGTAGAAGACCTAGCTAGAAGAACCTTAGCTATGCTGCTAACTGTGTATCCTTGGACAAGTGACTTTAATTGAGACATTAGTTTCCTCAACTAGAAAATGAAGGGATTGGGCCACTTCAACCATACTGTCTCTTTTAATCTTAAGATTCTGTGATTTTTTTTTTTGGAGAGGGAAGGCAGGGCAGTTGGGGTTAAGTGACTTGCCCAAGGTCGCACAGCTAGTTTTGTGTTAAGTATCTGAGGCTGGATTTGAACTCAGGTCCTCCTGACTCCAGGGCTGGTGCTCTATTCACTGCACTACTTAGCCATCCCAGATTCTGTGATTCTTAATGGAAAAATGTGGTAGCCTGAGCAGGAGGTCTCATCTACATTTTTCAATAAAGGGCTTACCATACATTTCAGCATTTCTTATGACATTATTTAAATATTAATAAAAGAGTTGCTCCGTGGGGAAAAAAATATAGCTGATAAGCCACATAAGATTTGTATTACTTAGTTTGATTTTAAGACACTGATGTAGGAGAATTCATTATTTATACAAAAGATTTCATTAATAGATGGCTAACATCTTGGAATTCATATCATGTTTCTCCATTTGGCCAGCCTTCCTGAGTTTATTATTGGTCTAGATTTATTGTGCAGAAGGGTACTAGTGCCCACTTTGGTATTCAGTAGAGTTGGAATATCTTATTATATTCCCAACCATTTTCTCCTCAATCCAGAAATATCCCTGGCTCAAGGACTGGAGGGCAGAATCATCACCAGCAAGCCATTAGAAAATCTATGTACCATGGGAAATAATTCTGCTGTCTCAGCCATGCTTATCTCTCCCAATTTTCTGAAAAAGTATTAGAGTACATAGATCAGAAAGGGAGTTGTTGGCATTTCATTCCTTAGAGAGTCACTCTTTTTTTTTTTAGCAATCAGGGTTAAGTAACTTGCTCAAGGTTACACGGCCAGTTATTTCTGGGTGTGGTGCTAAGTATCAGAGCCCGGATTCAATCCCAGGTCATCCTGACTCTGGGGCTGGTGCTTTTACTCACTGAGCCACCTGGCCACCCCTGAGATTCACTCTTGCAAAATAGAATCATAAGAATTTAGAGCAGGGAAAGACTTGAGGTATCACCCAGTCTCCTTTATTTCACAGATCAGGAAACAGAGGCCGAGAAAGAAATAACCTGAGCAAGTTTATTCAGCTAGCTAGAGAACTAGCATTAAACATAAATCTTCTCAGTATCAATTCAGTATTTTTTCTACTATCTTCTTTGTGAAGACAGAAAGACAGCTTGGTACAGTGAAAAGAGCATTAGGCTTATTAGAGTCAGAATTTTAGCTCTGCTTAATACCAGTGGAGGCATGAGCATGTCTCTTCATCTTTCCTGGTCTCAGTTTCCTCATCTGTAAATTGGTGGAGTAGAAGGCCTCCAAAGTCACTTCCAGCTCAAAATTTGTGGCCCTGACATCACACCCCTATTGGGGAGCAACTTTTCTTCCCTTTTTATCCAGACACCAACTACTATAAATAGGCTAGACATTGACCACTATAAACATAAGTTACTATGCAGTTGCCCTTGTTTCTACATGAGGATTTTGTTGTAAAAAATAAAAAGGGGTAGGAGAGAAATTTTCAAATTAATTTTTTGGATGTGGTGGCAAAAGCTGTCAATTCCTGCTGCTATGGAGATGGTGGATCCTATAAGTTTGGGAGTTCTGAGCCTTAGCAGGACTAAAGCTGTTTAGATATCTACAGTTAAGTCTGGTAACAATATGGTGAGTATCTGGGAGAGAACCACCAGGCTGCCTAAATTGGGATAACCTGACCCAGGTTAGAAATGAAGCAGGCCAAAACTTCTGGGATGATTAGTAGTGGGATCAGGCCTGTGAGTGGCTACTACATTTCCAGCCTGGGACATATATGGAGACTCATTCTTGAATATAACAGAACTATAAATAAATTCTATGTGACTTAGTATAACATGAAATTAATATTTCCATATAAAGCAATTCTTTTTCATTTCACAGAAAATAGGACACATTTTTAGGATGTCTGTTTCAACTGAAGAGTAAATAGTACAGAATTGTAAAATCACAGAATTCTAGTTAGAAAGGATCTCTGTGGCTTTTTACTATAACCTGTACTTGAACAATAACCTTCTCAACAAAATTAGTGGTCATCCAGCCAAAGCAACCCATATCACTTTTGGGAGAATCTAATTGTTGTTAGGAAGTTTTTCTTTAACTTAAAGCTCAAATCTACCTCTTTGTATCTTCTATCTTTGCTCCTTCTCCAGACCTCTGAAAGAAAATAGAAAAAGTTGAGTTTCATTCAAGTATTTCAAGTCAGTTATCATTTTCCCTTTCCCTTTAGTAAGTAAAAGACTTCCAGGTCTATCAGTAAGGCATGATTAAGGCCCTCTATCCTGGTTACTTTCCTTTGGATGCTCTCCAGTTTTTTAATGTCCTTTCTAAAGTGTGGCATTCAGGCCAGGACAGTACACAGGGACACATAGCTAAAACCATCATTAAGACTGTCTATAGCAAAAGGTAGAACATAGCAACGATCTTTATATTCTCTATTGTCAAACAAAATTACTAATATTTCCACAAGAAGTAATAATATTCCTCTGAATTCCTGTCATATTACTAACTTTTCCAGGCAATATGGCTTATGACTAGGGTACAGTGTTTTCTTTGTCTTACAGATTGTCCCCAGCTCTTAATATTCAGTGGTCCAGTCATTATGTCCCATGGTGTTAAACATTCCCAATGAACCTTTAACATGACAGGGATAGTCTGCAGTAACTTTCCAAGATCTATAAGGGTCTGGCTATTTAAAAATTAACACTTTCACCCTGCCATTCTTTTGTCATTCTCTTTTTTGGGGTATTTATCTAGTATTTAATTCTTCCTCAGTTACATGTAAAAGCAATTTTTAAACATTTGTTTGTGAAAATTTGAGTTCCAAATTCTCTCCTACCTATCCTCCTCATACCCCCTCATTGAGAAGGCAAGAAATTCCATATAGGTTAAACATATCCATAATAGTCATGCTGTTAAAGAAAATGTGGGGAAAAAAACTCAAGAAAAATAAAGTTTAAAAAAAAGTATACTTAAATCTGTATTTAGACACTCTCTGAGGATGGATAGCATTTGGATTGTTGTATTGGGAGAATAGCTAAGTCATTCACAGCTGATCATCTTACAATATTGCTATTACTTTATACCCAGAATATTTCACTTTGCATTAAGCCACTCAAGTCTTTCCAGGGTTTTCTGAGAGTATCCTGCTCATCATTTCTTATAGTACAATAGTATTCCATCATAATTACATGCCACAACTTGTTCACCCATTCCCCAGTTGATGGACATCCTCTCAGTTTGTAATTCTTTATCCCCAGAAAAGAGCTGCTAAAATATTTTTGTATATATAGGTCCTTTTCCTTTATTTTTTCTCTTTTGGGATACAGACCTGGTAGTGGTATTGCTAGGTGAAAGGATATGCATGGTTTTATAGCCCTTTGGGCATAGTTCCAAATTGCTCTATAGAATGGTGTAATAGTAATGGCATTTAAAGATTCCCCTGTATTGGCTTGGTTTTTGGTTTGATTGTGTTAAAACTCAGAGCTTGTTAATCCCACTTGTGGGATGGACTTGTTGATGTGAAAGAGAGTGCTGAACTGGGAGGAGCTGGTGACATAGATTTGGAGAGATACAAGAGAGAGGCAGAAGAACTTTTTGGAATCAGCATCTTGGAGGCAGAGACAGAGAGGATTGCTGAGGGCTGCTTTGAATTGCCCAGGACTTTTGAGAGCTGCCACCCAGAGCTGCCAAGGACTGAGGAGACATGGCTGTTATGCTGGTACTTTGTTTGTTTTGATGTTGTTTTGCCAGATTTGTCCACTGGTGAAACACAGTCCTGTTGTTGCAGAAGTTCTGGAACCTGGCTGTTGGTTAAGAGCCCCTGAGACTGTTCTGCAGACAGAGAGTGAATACTGTCCACTGGTGAAGGACAGTGCTGTTGTTGCAGAAGTTTTAGAACCTTGCTGTTGGTTCAGAAGCCCTGAAGAAGGATTTTCTTGTTGTATGTTTACAGAAATCCTGGAAGGGGGTTTTGCTAATGTTTTCAGGGGTCCTAGGACTCAGACAGAGGATGAATTGATGAAGAGACTGGCAATGTATCTTGTGGCCTTGCTAAGCTTTGTCTCCCCAGGAACAAAAATTGCTGAGAACTTGCCTAATGTCAAAATGAAGAAAAGACCTCCATTTGGGTATTAAGTGCTGTGCTTAAACTTGTTGTAACTCTTGGGGTAGATTCAATTGTGATCCAGGGGTGGGGAACTTTTGACCTTTTTGTGTTCAGTGATTGAACAAATGAATGTACTTTACTTATGATTGGAAACTAATCTCCATTTGAGAAGAGGGGCTTTGTGATGGACTAAATGAATTTACAGCCTAGGGGTGGAGTAGTATTTAGAACAGGGACTTTGTAATTGATTGAATGAATGTAAGGTCCTGGGGTGGGGTAGTACTTGGAGATTATTTAATCACACTTAGTAAATGCTGTATTTTGAATGATGTCATATTTTGATCTTCTCTGTTCTTAATTTGTCACTGAGTAAAATGGAGAGCACCTATGCTGGTATTTTGAACCTTGGGAAGTTGCCTTTCCTTGGCATTACATTACATTATGGCGTAGTCGTCAAGGAGCACAAAGCATAGTGCCTCTATTTGTTCCAGGATCCATGGCCATTTAGATTGAGATTGTAAGGCCACTCTTTCACCAGTAGACAAATCTGGCAAAACAACATCAAAACAGACAGACAAAGTACCAGCAAAACAGCCATGTCTCCTCAGTCCTTGGCAGCTCCGGGGGCAGGTCTCAAAAGTCCAGGGCAATTCAAAGTGGCCCTCAGCAATCCTCTCAGTCTCTCTCTGCCTCCACAGGTGCTGCTTCCAAAAAGTTCTTCTGCCTCTCTCTTGTGTCTCTCCAAATCTACGTCACCAGCTCCTCCCAGTTCAGCACTCTCTTTTCATGTCAACAAGTCCATTCCTCAAGTGGGATTAACAAGCTCTGGGTTTTAACACAATCAAATCAAAAACCAAGCCAATACAGGGGAATCTTTAAATGCCATTACTATTACAAATGGTTAAATCAGTTCACAACTATGCCAACAGTATGTTAATGTTTCATCTTTCCCACATCCCCTCCAACATTTGTCATTTACCTTTTCTGTCCTATTAGCCAATCTAATAGTATGAGGTAGTGCCTCAGAATTGTTTTAATTTGCATTTCTCCCATCACTACTGTTAGAATACATTTTTATATGGCTATAGATAGCTTTAATTACTTCATCTGAAAACTGATTACATATTTTGATCATTTATCAATTGGGGAATGGCTCTTATTCCTTAAATTTGCCATAGTTCTCTACTGTTGGAGAAATCAGGCCTATATCAGAGAAACTTGCTTCAATTTTTTTTTAGTTTACAGTTATTATTGCTAACTGTATTACCCTCCATCCCATTCCTCTCCGTCCACTGATTCTATTCTCTCTCCTTTCACTTTGGCCCTCCAAAACAAAAAAGTGTTTTGCTTCTGATTACTCTTTCCACCAACCTGCCCTCCACTCTATCACCACTCCCTTTCTCTTATCCCCTTCCCTATCTAGTTTCCTGTAGGGTAAGATAGATTTCTGTACCGTTCTTTTTTTATCATGGCCTTCAGGTAGTCCAACAATTTTTAAATTATTTCTCCTGGATCTATTATTCAAGTCTGTTGTTATTCCAGTGAGCTATTTTACATTGTCTTCTATTTTTTCATTCTTTTGACTTTGTTTTATTGCTTCTTGGTTTCTCATAAAGTCATTAGCTTCCATTTGCTCCATTCTAATTTTTAAGCAATTATTTTCTTCAGTGAACTTTTGGACCTCCTTTTTCATTTGGCCAATTCTAATTTTTTTTTTTTGCTTTTTTGAAGGGGGGAAGGCAGGGCAATTGGGGTTAAGTGACTTGCCTGAGGTCACACGGGTAATAAATGTTAAGTGTCTGAGGCCAGATTTGAACTCAGGTTTTCCTGACTCCAGGGCCAGTGCTCTAGTCACTGCACAACCTAGATGTCCCCAATTCTGCTTTTTAAAGCATTCTTCTCCTCATTGTCCTTTTGTGCCTCTTTTGCCCTTCAATGTAGTCTGTTTTTTAAGCTGTTACTTTCCTCAGTATTTTTTTGGGGTCTCCTTTACCAAGCTGTTAGCTCTTTTCCTCATGATTTTCTTGTATCACTCTCATTTCTATTCCCAATTTTTCCTCTACCTCTCTTATGTGATTTACAAAATCCTTTTGGAACTCTTCATGGCATGTGACCAATTCATATTTTTCTTGGTGGCTTTGGATGTAGGAACTTTGACTTTGCTGTCTTCTGAATGTGTGTTTTGATCTTCCTTGTCACCATAATAACTTTCTATAGTCAGAGCTTTTTTTCCTCTTATTTGCTCATTTTCTCAGCCTCTCACTTCACTTTTAACTGTTTGTTAAAGTAGGGCTCTGTTTCCTGGGTTGAGGGAGCACTGTCCCAAGCTTCAGGAGTTTTGTGCCACTATTTTCAGAGACACTTCTAGGAACCTATAAGTTTTAAGTCCTTCCAAGGTGGTGTGATCTAAGAAGAAGTGTTTTCTACTTTCCTGGCCTGTGCTCTAGTCTGCTAGGGACCACAAGCACTCTTTTCTTCCCTGAAGCTGTGAGGTCCCCATCCGCTGCTGCCACAAGCTCCACTATGCTAGTGCTTCTCCCAGTCTTGGGACTGCAACTCAGGACCGGGACCCAGATCCAAGTGTCAGCCAAGCCATGACCTCCTGCCTCCGTGCTAGCAAAGAGACCACTATAACCTCCTTCTGACCAGTTGTTCAGCCCCCTTACTGTCTGTGGGATGAGAGCTCTGAAGCAGCCCCTGCCACCACCTGTTGCTGATTCAGTCACTCACAAGGCCTCCTCCAGGCTTATCTGAGTCAGTTCTACACTGATGCAGCCTGCACTAGACTGTACTACTCTCTCACTTTGGTGCCATAGACCATTCCGGCTGACCTTGTAAGTTGTCTTGAGCTTGACATTTGTTTCACTCCCTCTTTTTATGGGTTCTGCTGCATTTGTTTAGAGTCATTTTTTTGGAGGAGAGTTCAGGGGAGTCCCTGCCTTTACTCCACCACCTTGGCCCCTCAGGCTGCAATTTAAAAAAAGGAAATCAAAGTTTTGGTTTAATTAAGCTGGGCTCTAGGTCAATTTTTTCTCTCTTACACATTCTGTCATATATTATACTTTAACCCTTTTCATACTTTCCCATTAGGTAAGCAGGCCCAATTAAGTAATTAGCTAATATTTGCTGAATGTCTATTCTATACAAGGCACTAATGATGTTAGCATTTTGTGTGTGGGGAGACAAAGAAGAATAAATTTCTCAAGGAACTTAGAATCCAGTCTCAGAAAAAGACAAAAAAACCCCAATATGAAAATAGCTAAATAATGATAGGAAGTAATTGGCTTTTTTTAGTATAACATATAGAGGAGACCACAGCAGCAGTATAAGATTGAATGCTAAATTGACTAAATGACAGAAAGTGTTAGAGAACTTTAGAGGATGCAAATATTACCATGGATTGGAGTGGTATGGGGAAGCATCATGAAATGTCAAGGATAAGGAAGGTTGGACTGAGTTTAACTAGGTAAAGAGGAAAGAGAAAGGTCCTGTAGCCAGTGGAAATAATGTAAATAAAATTGTAGTGATAGGAAAGTATAGTTATTCCATATGGATTTTGTCTAACCTCTTCAATTTTCAATATAATGTGGGCTTTTTCTTCTCTTCACCAATGTACCTGCTTTCCATTGGTACTAGAAGGGATAGGAACTTCTCACACTGCAAAGTCTGAATGAACCACCAGAGGGTGGTCTAAACTCTGAACTAGCAATCCAAGTCCTTTAGCACAGGTAGGAATGTGGCTTGCACAAGTTGACTGGCTGTCATTCTCTCTTTTAGTGCCTTGTTCAGATTCTCTGTCTAGGCTATAAAAATCCCAATAGGTCATAATTTGTCAAGATGATTTATGTAAGTGCATTTCTTATTGGAATTATAGAGTCTCTTCTGCACCAGAGACTCTGGTTCTTTGAAGTTACAGTCTACTCAAATTAAATCAATTAATCAATCAGTCAACACACATAAATTAAATACCTACTGTTTGCCTACTCTGACTTCTTGAGCATCACCTTCCTAGGTCTCAGTTTCTAAATCTTTAAAATGAGAGGTTTGAACTAGTTGATATTTAAAGTCATTTCCAACTAATCTATGATTCTATCTTTTCCATCTTTGTTGGGAAAGATTTGACATTCACTTTGTAGACTAGAGTGCATTTACTGGATGAAATTAGAAATAAAATTAACTATAACTTAAAAAAATAAACAAACCAATAAAGTGAACCAGACAATCTAAGATCTGAAATTTCAGCTTCCTCCATCCTAACATTTGACTGGATAATTTCCAATTGTACCTGAAGAACCTAAGAACCTATCAGTATAAGAATGACTCTAAAGTATTTGAGATGTCAAAGGTAAAAATGGGGAGTAGTGGTAATCTTAATTTGTTGTTGTTCAGTTGTTTTTTTTAAGTTGTGTCCAACTCTTCATGATCCCATTTGAGTTTTTCTTGGCAAAGATACTAGAGTGGCTTGCCATTTCCTTCTGCAACTCCCAGGAATAATTGATCACTTCTAATCTCACCACCAGGCAGCTAACTCAAGCCAGGATTGACACCACCTCCCTCAGCCTCTTCTTCTCCTGATGGGAAGGATGGAGGGAAGAGTACCAAACTCCTCCCAATGCCTTCCTTTATATAGGACAGAAACTACACTAGTTCATTTCACTTTGTATCTATCCCCTTCCTGGTTTTAACTGCACAAAACAAGATGCCTTTGCTAGGTACCTGCTGCTGTCCCATGCCCCATTCCACCCTCCCTGAACCTTCCTGCCTTCATTTGAATGTTGTCTCCCCTGTTACATTGTAAACTCTTTGAATATAGGAATTTTCTTTCTTTTTATCAGTTGTATCCCCACCACTTGGCACAGTGCCTAGCACCTAGTCAGTACTTAATAAATGTTTAATTAAGATAAGTTCTTCCTGTCCTCTTTGTTCTTGACCTCCCTATAGTTTGAGGCACAGTTGACAATGCCTTTGCCCTGGACGACTTTTTTTTTTTATCTTTTTGCTTTCATGTTTCTGCTAATTTTTAAAATTCTTGCTACCTATCTTGTCCATTCATCTAATGTTCCTTCATATTCCAGCCACTAAACATGGGGGTACCTTAGGGGTCTATCTTGGTCTCTGTCCTTTTCTTTCTGCATTCACTTTGTGATCTCTTTAGCTCACATGGTTTTAATTATCATCCTTTACTCAGCCAATTTCGAACTCTATATATCTGGCCCTCATCTCTCTCCTGAGCTACAAGTCCCACATCAACAAATGCTTATTGGAGATTTTGACTTGGATGTCCTAGAGATATCTTAAACTTAACTGATTAACTTATTATCTTTCCCTCTTACCTTTGTAAAGCCTTTGCACAGGTTGTCTTCCATAACTGTAATGTTAGGCTTCCTCATCTATTCTGATTGATGTTCTTTCAGATACACTGTTCTTTCAGATAACCAGTCTTATCACTTTAGTCATTCCCTACCTTTCCTGTCCTTCAACTCCTACATTTAGTCAGTTGTCATGGTAAGGGCAGGAGGTAAAATGACTTTCTCCACAGGACAAAGAACCACAATTCTTCCTTTAAAAATTGATGTTTTGTGGGGCACAGCCAATATGGCAGAGTAAAAGCAGGAACTTTCTTCAATTCCCATTCCAACCACCTCCAATACCTGTAAAAAAATGACTTTTAAACAAATTTTATAGCTACAGAACCCACAAAATGACAGAGAGAAACAAATTTCCCACTGAAGGCAACCTAGCAGGCTGACAGAAAGGGTCTATTGCACTGATCTGGGAGCCAAGCACAGTCCAGTGTGAGCCATATATGGGCCCAGACCTGGGGCAGCCCTGAACAGTGCCACGGACCAGCCAGAGCAGAATTCAGGAGAGTGAATCACCATCAACTGTGGTGGTTTCCAGACTTTTTAACCCATAAAAATCAAAGAGAAAGTAAAAGGTCAGTAGGGAACTCTGTTGAAATTGTTTAAGAGGGGAGTGCGGTCCAGACCCTGCCCCTGAGGGTGAGAGGTGTGCAGCATTGTGGCTGCAGCTGCTGCTGTGTGGCTGCCTCCAGAGCTCCTTGACTTCAGATTGTAGGTGGACCAAGCAACCATTCGGAGGGTAATTGCTCTTGCTTTGACCTGTTTGGATCTGGGTTGCAGTCATGAGTGGTGTTCCTGGGGTGAGGAACGCTTGTGTGCCAGAGCTTGTTGTGGCTGTAGAGAGGGTGTCCTCGTTGTAGCTCAGATGACAGCTCTGACACAGCTGTGAAAACCCCAGCATTTGGGACATAGCTCTCTCCACTGTGGAAGCAGAGTTCTACTGCAGCAAAGAGTTCAAAAATAAAGTAATTGGATGGCAAGATGAGCAAACACAGGAAGTGCAATCAAACCATAGAATCTTTTTGGGGGGACCGAAAGAATCAAAACATGGAACCAGAAGAAAACAACAAAGACAAAACTCCTCCATCAAAAGCTTCCATGAAAAATATTAATTGGTTGCAGGCCATGGAGGAGCTCAATAAGGATTTTGAAAATTAGGTAAGAGAAGTGGAGGAAAAATTGGGAAGAGAAATGAGGACAATGCAAGAAAATCATGAAAAGTGAGTCAACATCCTGACTGAAGAAAATAACACCTTTAAAAACAGACTAACTCATATGGCAAAAGAGACCTAAAAAGCCACTGAGGAGAAAAATGCCTTAAAAAGCTGAAATGGCCAGATGGAAAAGGAATTTCAAAAACTCACTGAAGAGAATAAGTCTTTCAAAATTAGACTGGAGCAAATGGAAGCTAATGTCTTTATGAGATCCAAACAAATGAAAAAAATAGAAGGCAATGTGAAATATTTCATTGGAAAAACCACTGACCTAGATAATAGATCCAGGAGAGATAATTTAAAATTTATTGGACTACCTGAAAGCCATGATAAAAAAAAAAGCCTAGACATCATCTTTCAAGAAATTCTCAAGGAAAATTGCCCTTATATTCTAGAACCAGAAGGCAAAATAGAAATTGAAAGAATTCACCAATCAACTCTTGAAAAAGATCCCAAGGCGGAGCCAAGATGGTGGCGTAGAAGCAGGAAAACTCCCTGTGCTCCCCCCATAACCACCTCAAATACCTATAAAATGACACTAACCAAACTTCAGGGCTACAGAACCAACAAAGTGACAGAGATAAACAAATCTCCTGCTGAAGAAAGCCAGCAAGGCAGACAGGAAGGGTTCATTGCAGCCTGCTGGGAGCAGAGCCCAGCCCTGAGTGAGCCCACAGTTTTAGCCTCAGGATGGCTGAACCAGCCATGGCTAGAGGGACATTAGGAGAGTAGATCACCAGCAGCTGTGGGGGTTTCCAGAATTATCAACCCACAAATGCCAAAAACAAAGTGATAAATCAGTGTAGACTTTGGGAACAGGGAGTCTGGGAGTTCAGTCTGGCCTCTACTGTTGGAGGGAGAAGTGGCTGCAGCAGTATGGCTGCTTCAGAGTTCCTGGCTTGCAGATTGTAGGGGGAACAAGCACCAGTCTGAGGGGGCAATTGTTCTTGCTTTAACCTGCCTGGATCTGGATTTCTGTCTAGGGTGGAGGTCCTGGGGTATGTGACCAGTGAGCCAGAGCACATGGAGGCTTCAGAGAGGGCAGCCAACTAATAGCTCCGGCAGCTGAGAAAACCCCAGCGGTTTGAGACAAAGCTCTCCTCTCTCCAAGCAGAGTTCAACTGTGGCAAAAAGCTCAAAAGTCAAGTTATTAAGTGGTGACATGAGCAAGCAAAGGAAGAAAAGAAAGCACAGCAATCTAACTTTGGATTTCTTTTTTGGGGACAAAAAGGATCAAAGCATGGAATGGCAGGAAAACAATGAAGTCAGAACTCATTTACCAAAAGCTTCCAAGAAAAGTATGAACTTGTTACGGGCCATAGAGGAGCTTAAGAAGGATTTTGAAAACCAAATAAGAGAAGTGGAGGAAAAATTGAGAAGAGAAATGAGAACAATGCAAGAAAATTATGAAATGAGAGTCAACAATCTGACTGAAGAAAATAAACCTTAAAAAATAGACTAACTCAAATGGCAAAAGAGGCTCAAAAAGGCAATGAGGAGAAGAATGCCTTAAAAAGCCAAATTTGCCAGATGGAAAAAGAATCTCAAAAGTTCACTGAAGAGAATCATTCCTTCAGAATTAGATTAGAACAAATGGAAAATAGTGACTTTATGAGAAATCAAGATACTATTAAACAGATCCCAAAGAATGAAAAATAGAAGGCAATGTGAAATATCTCATTGAAAAAAAAACACTGACCTGGAAAATAGATCCAGGAGAGATAATTTAAAAATTATTGGACAACCTGAAAGCTATGATCAAAAAAAGAACCTAGAAATCATCCTTCAAGAAATTCTCACGGAAAATTGTTCTGTTATTTTAGAACCAGAGATCTAAATAGAGGTTGAAAGAATCCACTTATCAACTCCTGAAAATGATCCCAAAAAGAAAACTCCTAGGAATATTATAGCCAGGTTCTGGAATTCCCAGATAAGGGAGAAAATATTACAAGCAGCCAGGAAGAAACAATTTGAATATTGTGGAAACACAATCAGGATAACACAGGATCTGCCAGCTTCTACACTGAGGGATCAAAGAGCTTGGAATATAATATTCTGGAGGTCAAAGGATCTGGGATTAAAACCAAGAATTACCTACCCAGCAAAACTGAGTATCATATTTCAGGGGAAAATATGGTCATAGAGGACTTTCAAGCATTTTTGCTGAAAAAACCAGAGTTGAATAGAAAATTTGACATTCAGATACAAGAAGCAAGAGAAGCATGAGAAGGTAAACAGGGAAAAGAAACCATAAGGAACTTATCAGAGTTGAACTATTAACATTCCTACATGGAAAAAAATAGTTGTAACTTATGGAAATTTTCTCAGTATGAGAATAGTTCAAGGGAATATAAATATTATATATATATATATTATATATGACATATATTAAAAATAATATATATACGTATGCATACAGATATGTCTATATAGGGGGTTTGGGGTTGTATGAATACATATGTGTGTGTATATATGTGTACAGGCATACATATAGAGGGCAAAGGACCAATTGAATAGGAATGGATGATACTTAAAAGGTGTAATTGAGAGGTGAAAGAGGAATAAAATGAGAGGAGATGGGGAGAGACAGAATGGGGTAAATCATTTCATATAGAAGAAGTAAGGGCAAACCATTACAATGGAGGGGAAGAACAGGAAGGTAAAATGGAATGAGTCAACCTTATCCTCATTGAATTTGCCTTAGAGAGGGAATGACATACACACTAAATAGGGTATCTCACCCTCCAGGAGAGTAGGGGGGAAGGGGATGAGAGGGGGGATGATGGATGGGAAGGCAGGTTAGGTGGGAAGGAAGTTAGAAGCAAACACTTTTGAAAAGGGACAGGGTCAAAGTGGAGAATACAACTAGTGGGGGGTGGGATAGGATGGAGGGAAATATAGTCAGTCTTTCACAATATATTCACTATGGAAATGTTTTGCGTAGCTACATGTGTACCTCGTATCTTCCCAGTAAGTGTGGGTGACAAGGGAGGAAGGGAAAGAATCTGGAATTCAAAGATTTAAAATCAAATGTTTACACACACACATATTTAACTGCAACTGGGAAATAAGATATACAGGCACTGCGGTATAGAGATCCATCTTGCCCTACTGGAAAGTCATAGGTGGGGATGGAGGAGGATATAGGAGAGAGCAGATTGGAGGAGGGGGTATACAGTGGGATTGCTGTTTTGGGGTGGTGGGTAGAGAAAAGACAGGGAGAAAATTTGTAACTCGAAATCTTGTGGAAATAAATGATGTAAATTAAAAATAAACATAAAATTTAATTTAAGAAAAAAAGAAAAGAAAAAGATCCCAAAAAGAAAACTCCTAAGAATATTGTAGCTAAATTCCAAAGTCCCCAGATCAGGGAGAAAATATTACAAGCAGTCAGGAAGAAACTATTTGAGTATTGTGGAAACACAATCAGGATAACACAAAATTTAGCAGCTTTTACTCTAAGGGATTGAAGGCCTTGAAATATGATATTCCAGAGGTCAAAGGGGCTAGGTTTAAAACCTAGCATCACCTACCCAGCAAAACTAACTATAATGCTTCAGGGGAAAATATGGTCATTCAATGAAATAGAGGATTGTCAAGTATTCTTGATGAAAAAAAATGGAGTTGAATAGAAAATTTGACTTTCAAATAGAAGAAGCAAGAAAAGCGTGAGAAGGTAAACAGGAAAAAGAAATCATAAGGAACTTATTAAAGTTGAACTATTTACATTCCTGCATGGAAAAATGATAATTGTAACTCATGAGACTTTTCTCAGTATGAGGATAGTTGAAGGGAATATGTATACATACATATACATATATAGATGTATAGGAGGGTGTAACATATATGAGTGTGTGCATTTGTGTGTACATGTATACATAGACAGAGGGCACAGGATCAGTTGAATATGAAGAGATGATTTCTAAAATATAAAATTAAGAGGTGAGAGGAATATATTGGGAGAAGAAGAAAAGGAGCAATAGAATAGTGTAAATTACCTCACATAAAAGACACAAGACAAAACTCTTAAAATGGAGAGCAAGAGCAGGAAGGTGAAAGGGAATAGGTCAACCTTACTCTCATTGAATTTGGCTTAAAGAGTGAATAACATACATACTCAGTTGGGTATCTTACCCTACAGGAAAGTAGGGAAGGAGGGGATAAGAGGGGGAAATGATAGAAGGGAGGGAAGATTGTGGGAGAGGGTATTTAGAAGCACACACTTTTGAAAAGGGACAGGGTTGGGGGCGGCTAGGTGTTGCAGTGAATAGAGCACTGGCCCTGGAGTCCGGAAAACCTGAGTTCAAACCTGGATTGAGACACAACACACAAAAAAACTAGCCCTGTGATCTTGGGCAAGTCACTTAACCCCAATTACCCTACCTTTCCCCATCCAAAAAGCTAAAAGCAAAACAAAAAAACTAAAAACTGAAAAAAAAAGAAAAGGGACAGGGTCAAAGGAGAAAAAGATTAAGTGGGAGGTGGGATAGGATGGAGGGAAATATAATTAGTCTTTCACAATATAACTACTACTAAAACGTTTTCAGTAACTACACATGTACAACCTCTATTGAATTGCATGCTCCCAGTGGGAGTGAGCAAGGAGGAAAGAAGATGGAAATAAAAGTTTTAAGAACAAATTTTTTTTTAAAAATGCTTTTTTTCATACAACTGGGAAATAAGATATACAGGCAGTGGAGTATAGAAATCCATCTTGCCCTACTAGGAAGTTAGGGGTGGATGGGGAAGAAAATAAGAGAGAGTAGATTGGGGGAAGGGGTATTCAGTGGGCTCACTATCTTGGGCTGGGGGTAGGGGAAAGATGGGGAGAAAATTTGTAACTCAAAATCTTGTGGAAAGGAATGTTGGAAACTCAAAATAAATCGGGAAAAAAGAATTTATGTTTCTATGAGTAATACACAACAAATAAACCATGGGAGGAAATAAACAAAAATTATTCAAAAAATAAGGATAGTGGAGAACTGAGTGAGATTCCCAGATGCACCAAAAGAGAAATGAGATGGAAGAGGGGGCTCAATTTGTATTACAGAAGATGTATCTCTTATGAGGAACGTTGGGAAATTACATACAAGGAAAATTTAACTTTTTAGTGGTAGCCCATAAAACAGAATCTTGGATGGGGATTTAAATAAGGAGCACAAAGTAAACGAAGCCTTCTTGAAAATGGGCATTACAAAAGAATATTACCTTAAAAGGCTTGATAAGTAAGATTTTGCAACACTCTCTTATCTGATGGGAGAGAGATGGAAGAGCCTTAAGGAACCAGCAAAAGAGAGACAGAGATAGGAAGAAGAGACAAAGAAAGGAAAGAAACAAGCTTTTATTTAGTGCTTACTATGGGTCAGGAAGTGTGCTAAGCACAGGCATATAAGTAAGAAGCAAAAAAGAAAAGACAGTCCTTGTCTTCAAGGAGCTTATAGAAGGGAAGGCAACACAAAAAGGAGCTGAAAAAGATCAGAGGAATGGGGGAGGATATGAAGCTGCCCAGTAAGGGATCGGATTTTGAAATTCAGAAAGTCAGGAACAGGTGTGAAACAGGAACTGGGCAACCCAGGTGTCTCTAAGAAGAATTCACCAATGGGAGCAGGTAGAAAATATCCTGCAGATAGATGGATATTCCAGGGTGAGCAGTCTTCATGATAATAGCAAAAAATGGCCCAGTATTAAGTGATGGTAACAAGATGAGACCACAGTAGAGGCATGGTTTTGAAATCCTGAAAGTCAGGAGGAAGGCTGAGAATCAGTCTTTTTTCTTCCTTCCTTCCTTCCTTCCTCTCTTCCTTCCTTCCTTCCTTCTTTCCTTCCTTCCTTCTTTCCTTCCTTCCTTCCTTCCTTCCTTCCTTCCTTCCTTCCTTCCTTCCTTCCTTCCTTCCTTCCTTCCTTCCTTCCTTCCTTCCTTCTCTTTCCTCCCTCCTACCCTCCCTCCCTTTTTCTCTTTCTTTTCTTTTGTTTTCTTTTTCTTTCCTTCCTTCTTTCTTTCCTCCTTCCTTTTTTCTTTCCTCCTTCCTTCCTCCTTCCTTCCTTTCTTCCTTTCTTCCTTCTTTCCTTCCTTCCTCCCTTTCTTCCTTCTTTCCTTCCTTCCTTCCTTCCTTCCTTCCTTCCTTCCTTCCTTCCTTCCTTCCTTCCTTCTTTCCTTCCTTCCTCCCTCCCTCCCCCTCCCTCTCTCTCTTCTTTCTTTCTTTCTTTCTTTCTTTCTTTCTTTCTTTCTTTCTTTCTTTCTTTCTTTCTTTCTTTCTTTCTTTCTTTCTTTCTTTCTTTCTTTCTTTCTTTCTTTCTTTCTTTCTTTCTTTCTTTCTTTCTTTCTTTCTTTCCTATAATATCTATACCACCCTGAACTCACTCTCTCTGTCTCTGTCTCTCTCTGACACACACACAGAAAAGAAAACAAAACCTTTTTGATAAATATTCATTGTCACACAAAATAAACTCCTTTGCCTACTTTGTCTGAAAATGTATCATTTATTCTGCATCTTTATGTCACGGCCTCTCTTAAGATCTGGTTCATTATTAATCCTCTATGGATCCACTTGGTTATTACAATGATTTGAGTTCTTGAGTCTTTCAGAGTTGTTTTTCTTTATAATATTATTGTATAAATTATTCTAGTTCTGTTCATGTTATTTTGCATCAGTTCATCAGTCATTCAAGGTTTTTCAATAATATTACACCATATTCATATACTAGACCAGCAGTGGGGAATCTGTGGCCTTCTAGGCTACATATGGCCCTCTAGGTTCTCAAGTGCCTTTTGACTGAATCCAAACTTCATTGAGCAAATCCCCTTAACAAAAGGATTTGTTCTGTAAAACTTTGAAATGTTGAAAATATGGGAGAGAGCAGATTGGAGGAGGGGATATCCTGTAGGACTGCTATTTTGGGGCAGTGGGTAGGGGAAAAAAGGGAGAAAATTTGTAACTCAAAATCTGGTGGAAATGAATGATGTAAATCAGAAGTTAATAAAGCATTTGAAAAAAAAAACTTTGAAATGTTAAAATGCTACACCCAAGGACCTAGAAGTCCACATGTAGCCTCTAGTCTGCAGGTTCCCCACCCATGTACTAGACTCATATCCTTGCCCCCACTTTGACGCCAAATACTGTGGCTTTGTATGACCTTTGGTGAATCATTCAAATCCTAGCTTCCAGAGCCACAAATCTAGTCCAATGCTATTTTACTGATGAACCAATTGAAATCCAGAGAAGTAAAGAAATTTACCTAAGATCACACAGAAAGCAAAGCTAACACCACGTCTTGAAAATTCAAAGTCTTATGGCATAGTACATTTTCTGGCACATCATAAGTAGTTAATAAATGCTTTTTCATTTATTCAAATTCAATACTATATTCATAGTATAATGATGTATCCCATACTTCTCTGAAATTCTCAGTTCACTCATCTTTAAAATGAACTGAACAAAATAGCTTTTAAGGTCCCTTCTAACTCTAAAATTCTATGATTATATTTTGTTAAAACAACAATAGTATGCAATTAAGAACTTTTAAAAGTTTTCTTTAATGTTAAAATTAGGGTAACTTTATGGTATAGATAGCAGGCAGCTCTCCATACGCTAAACCTACCTGACACAAATGTGGCCTCCACTGGTGTGCGCTAATGGATAATGTCATTAGAGTCACTCCTTTGGGTTAAGTAGGTATCCTACAGAAGGCTCCACATATTGATAGCAATGAATTTTCTAATACAAACATGTAATTTTGCTTTTTTTTTTGGAGAGGGGAAGGCAAGGCAATTGGGGTTAAGTGACTTGCTCAAGGTCACACAACTACTTTTTTTGTGTTAAGTGTCTGAGGTCAGATTTGAACTCAGATCCTCCTGACTCCAGGGCCAGGCTTTATTCACTGAGCCACCTAGCTGCCCCATAAATATGTAATTCTTATCCCCCAGAAGAAATTCAGCTCCTTTCTTCATTTTTACTTTATGTCCTCAGTACTTGAACATGGTAGGGACTTAATAAATGCTTTCTGAATTGAATGAACTAGTATTTATTGGTTGATAAGGATCCTAACAAAATATAACCTTAGTGAATAGAGTTTTCAGACCTTTCCAAGTTCTTTTTCTTTATAATGTTGTTACAGTATAAATTGTTCTCCTGAATCTGTTCATGTGACTTTGCCTCAGTTCCTGCAAGTCTTTTCAGGTTTTACAATAATATTCCTTCACATTCGTATACTAGACTCACATTCTTGTTCCAGATTGACACCCAATACAGGGAGGACTGGCTCCTCTGCTGGGATGGCTTGCTGAAACTTTTTCAGGGCTGCTCATTCACCTAATGGTTTTGCCACTGAACTTCCATGATTCTGGAAGAGAGGTTGAAGTCAGATGACCCTATGGAAGTCTGCCTCACTTAAACCAGTTTGTGGTCAAATTATCACTCTGTGATGTCATTACTAGTACTCTCTGAAAATGAAGTATGAACAATAATAACCCTAATGAGGATTATAGATTTTTTAGAACTGGAAGGAACTGATGGGGTGCTTGGGGTGTCTATGTTTGTGACATCAGTTTGTAAAATCAATTTGTAAAACCAGTTTGTAAAATCACAACACCTCGCCTCCCCAAAGCCTCAGAGCATTAACTCTGCCCCTTCCCCTTGCCAGCACTCTGCCTAGCAACAATTCATGAACTGTTTATCTCCCCCTAGTATAATGGCCAGCTGCACCTATGAATCCTTCAATGCACTATCTGTAAGTTAACTCCTCAGCCAATTAGGCACATCCTGAATCCCTATTAACCTTGGTTCCCAACATCCATCTTGTCAAACATGACACTGATGGGTAGCAAACTAGGCACTTCTCAGTCAGCCCTTGACTACTAGCTGACTTAGTGATGTTTCAAGCCTAAAACCACACCTCCATGTAGCGCCCCCCTGGGGCTATTTCCCAGTGAATTATGGGCAATACACCTGTGTAGTAGATAATAAAAGTGCATGTTCCTTTAAGTACTGACCACTCCTTAACTCCTCCCTAATCCCACCCTTACTCATCTAGTTAGCATAATCGACATCTGATTTACTACTATAACTCTTTATAAACTATACCTATGACTTCTTTAAGTTTGCAGGTTCCCTAAGAACTCATGCCTGCTTTAAAGGGTAACAATAAACTTTTTATAATTCTGACTTAAAAGATTTCTTGGGTCCTATGAATTCATTCCAGACTGCCCACTCAGGGACTCTGGTCATTGGAGCCCATGAAACACCTATTCTTCCCTGTAGCAGCAAGCACCCCAAGCGTGCTCAGGGTGGCTGCTCACCCAGGTTCTTGGATCTGCTTTGATAAAGGAAAGCAACTCAAAATGGGTTAACAAGCTTACTTTAATCAGTCAGACATATATCGTTTACCTTGTTCAGGGGAAAAAGGTCAGCACCCCAAACTTCAAAATATACAGACAGAATTATCAAGACATTAACAGATCAAGCAGACAGCTTTCCAAACTGTCCAACCATTACATCCATACCCAGTCAACATCTGGGTTTCCACATCTGGGTTTTTCAAAGCCGGGGGGACCCTGCACAACGGCTTCCCAGAATACAGATCAAATCACAGAACACTTCTCAAAGTGAGCCCCCCAAAACAAAGCTATACATCAGGGCTTATATAGCCTTCTTCTGGCTCAGAGAATGTAACAACCTTATTGACTCACTGGCCAATCAAGAAGTATCTACTGAAAAACAAGCCTCCCACCCTAGGCTTCAGGTGCACTTTAGCCTAGGGGCAGGGAAGATCTTCCAAATTTGCATTCCCATTACATTCCCTCATCATTTTGCCAACTCTGCCAGTCTGAGGTCTCAGGCTTTCTTAAAGTCATGGTAAGGTCTTTTGACCTCCTCTGTCTCTCCCTGCAGTCAGGTTTTCTCCCTGTCAAGCACCTAGGAAGGCTTGTGGGGATGTGGGTTACAGTCTTTAACAGACCTGGACAGGTCTACCTTAGAACTTGGCATACTTCCCTCTAGACAGGGGATGCCCAGTCTGGGAACATTTGCTGGAAAAGCTCCACTTTTGGGATGTCAGGAGTTGAGAGCAGGGACAACAGGGACTCTTTGGCTTAAGGGCAGGAAGAAAGGATGGGTCAGTTTCCCCCTACACCTGGGGATCTGTCCGTAGGTTATCCTAAAGCAAGTCTTACCTGGTCTCCATTAGCATCTATCTTGAGGCCAAGCAAATATGTGATTTGTGCTGAGGATTTCTGACAATCCTCTGTGAGCTTTTGGAAACTTCCTGTCAGTTTCTCTATCTGTTTTGTTTTTGTGTCACTGTGTGAATGAATAAGCTAACACCCTGTAAGGTTTAAACTGCAGCTGGACTGCTGGACATTTCTTTGGAATGCTGTCTCTTTCTCTCCTCCTTCTTTCCCCTGCTGCTGAATGCAGGCTGAAGAGGGAGAGAAAGAGAGGAATATATTCTCTTATTTAGGTTATATGATGGTAAATGCAAATCAAAGAGTGTAGGAGAAGAATCAGGTCAGAATTAGAAAGAAATAAGGCATGTGTGGTTTAAAAGGGTGTTTAAATTAAAGTCCAACAGAAGGATGAGTAGACAATAGGGAAAGCAAGAAAGTTTAAGCATGTGGCAAAAAAAATAGCATGGGTAGGAAGTTAAGATAGGTATAAATTTTTTGCTATTGAAAAGTGTGAACAGAAGTTTTAAGACTTTTAAAAGTTTGAAAATCTCCTTCTCTTCATTCTACACTGGCCAAGTGGAGTGAGGAGAAGGCGATAAGAAAGGGAGAGAATCTTCTCCCCTCAGAACAAAGAGGCAGGCAGATGAACATTTAACTATTTCCTGCCTCACCTAAAAGAGGAAAGTTTTGTGTATCAGAATGCAACTGAAAGGCAACTGAATACATTCTGGTCATTTTTGAAGAGTGTCACTCCTAATTTGATGCTAAAGATAAGTCAGAATTTATTATAATATTTGACACTGATCTTCTCTTCTCAAATATAAAAGCCAGTTGATAGAAATCCTTTCTAATCTTTGCAACTTCTTAGCAAGTTATGTTCATTTAAAAACTACATAACTAAAACAAGTTCCTCTCCCAAGCTAAATGACCTTGCCTAACAGAGATAGTTTCTGGGGGATTTGGCATTTTACAACATTGTACATGCAGGAGGATTGTTCTAAATGGACAGAACTAGTCAGAATAAAGTTTTCATCCAGTCTCCTCCTTTCCACATACAGTAATCAATTAACAATTTTAGGTTTTAGCATTAAAACAGTAGTACAAATAACTTTGTTAACAATCTTACAAGTTTAAACAATCTTAACTGAACCTTCCTTTTAAACAAAGACAGACTTGGAATCTTATGATTTCCCAAATTACAATACTCCAAGATTTTAAGAGAAACTGTTTCTCATACAACATAGATGATACAACTATTAACCAGTAACAATATCAAACAATTATCATGTTCTTACATTTGAACTTTGAAATAAAAAAATGAATTACCAATCTGGTGACCTTAAGACCCCAGTTTTTGAAGTTACACAGAACTAAAGTTTTCTTGGTGCCACACATCCAATCAACTTATCACTAGAAATCAATTACATTCTGGAATCTCACATAGATAGTGAATGTAGTGATCCATACATTAACATCAATACATCCTTAGATGGAGCAATCTTGAAAAACACATCCCTATATTTTTCTTTCCTTTTTTTTCCAAGGTTTCTCATTTGTTCAATAAGAATTCTACAAAATGCCTTTCCAATTCACCTTATACAGGGAACCATTCATTTAATCATTAGTAATGTGGAAACTACAACTTTAAATCACTGTATATTTCCAGAATAGCCAAAAAGTTAAATGAACAATCAACTATCATAGTAAATATCAGCAGTATTATTACTACCTGTTTATATTCCAAATATAACAGCTTTAATTTATCAGATTCTATAACATAAAAAATCCAATTCACATGAAACAAACATTATAAGGTAGGGTTAGCAGAACTGATAAAGTAACATAGCTGGTTTTACACAACTTTTTTCTGCATCTTTCAGTTTCAACAAAATTCAGATTAAAAACTGCTTTATCTAACACCATTTCTGGCTTACAATGGTCACTCAACTTTTACAGTATAAGAGGATTTTACAATTTAGAGATAAGTTATAGGGTCTAGAATTAGAACATGTGTAGAAAGTTATGTAAACTGCTTAATATCATTTTTAAAGTTTTCAACTAACTTTCTTCATAAAAATTTAGTGATCATTTATAAATCTCAAAACTATTTTGAAATAAGGGGAAAATACTTTTAGAAGAAATTTTTTAAATCTCTAGTGTGATTTTTAAGAGGCCCACTAAACCTTCATTTGCAAGATAAATTTATTGCTAAATTAATGTAATGAGTTGTAAAGCAGAAGAGATCTTGCTGTTTTGATTTACATTTCTAGTTATTCCATTATCTAATCAAAAGTTAACATTTGTATATGAATTCATATGTAAATGATGCAATTTCTGAAGTATCTCTTTTTTTTCCAGAGTGAATATAATCAGAGGTTAAACAAGTTTTATGAAACAAGAATGTATGTCTACTATTCAGTTGTGAGGTTCAAGTCAGGAACCTCTTTTGTTAAAGGCAGTATAGTTATGTTAGTAAAAGAATAATAAATTATGAGGTATATTGTCTATGTAGTATGTAGAAATATAAAGGAAAGTGAAATAGTCTGAGTAATGGGTTATACTAGCCCATACTCACCCCACTTCTAGTCAATTTCCTCCTACCCCTTTTTGGCCCTTGTTTGTTTAATCTCTTTGTTAGATTTGTGTCTTCTAGGCTCAGCACCCTTCACTTGCAGATGACATCTCAGGCTGAGTACCAACCACTGTCCAAGACCATGACCCATCAGCCCCTGGACCTGACATCAGCCAGGTTCTAGACACTGGCTACAGACCCAGCCCCTTGAATGGTGGGACCCAATGAAGCAGGGACAGCTCTATATACTCCCTCAGCAAGAAGCAGATTGGGAAGCTGAGACCTTTGTCCCTTCTCCCCAAATGATTTTTGGTACCATCTGTTTAAGGGGGGAATGATGGGGTGTTTGGGGTGTCTATGTTTGTAACATCAGTTTGTAAAATCAGTTTGTAAAACTAGTTTGTAAAATCACAACACCACCCCACCCCAGCCCCAGAGCATTAACTCTGCCCCTTCCCCCTGCCAGCACTCTGCCTAGCAACAATTCATGAACTGTTTATCTCCCCCTAGTATAATGGCTAGCTGCACCTATGAATCCTTCAATGCCCTATCTGTAAGTTAATTCCTCAGCCAATTAGGCACATTCTGAATCTCCATTAGCCTTGGTTCCCATGTCAAACATGACACTGATGGGTGACAGACTAGGCACTTTTAGCCAGCCCTGACTGCTAGCTGACTTAGTGATGTTTCAAGCCTAAAATCACACCTCCAGGTAGCCCCACCTTGAGCTATTTCCCAGTGAATTATGGGCAATATACCTGCGCAGTAGATAATAAAAGTGCACGTTCCTTTAAGCACTGATCACTCCTTAACTCCTCCCTAATCCTACCCTTACTCACCTAGTTAGCATAATTGACATTTGATTTACTACTGTAACTTTATAAACTATCCTGTGACTTCTTTAAGTTTGCAGATTCCCTAAGAACTCATGCTTGCTGTAAAGTGTAACAATAAACTTTTGCAATCCTGACTTAAAAGATTGATCGGGTGCTATGAATTCATTCCAGACTGCCCACTCAGGGACTCTGGTCATTGGAGCCCCTAAAACACTTATTCTTCCCTAATCAGAACCTTAGCTATCACTTAGTTAAACTTCCCTTACTTTATAGAAGAAGACTCTGAGGGTCAGATAGGTTAATCGATTTATGAAAGATTTCAGAGATAACAGCAGAACCAGGATTTGGTTTCATCCTTTGGCTTCAAATCCCAGCACTGTCTTTACTTGTGTTTTCTGAGGGCCTAAATGATTTATGAAGGGAGAAGAGAGGATAAATGAAAGGACACTTGTCAAATCACAAATCCTAAGCGGTTAATTCATTTTTATTCAGTTGGCAGGTTCTGATAGAATAACTTGAAGAGGCCCAAAGGGAAAGATTTTCTTTCCCTGGTTTGCATAGGCTACAACAACAACAAATTCAGTCATTTTGTATTGGTGAAAATTGTCCTTCCATTATTCACTTTAGAATGTTGGAGGAATTTTCTGTTCCTGAGACAACTCATAACCATATAAATGTCTGTGTTCATCATAAGGGACATAGAAAAATCCAACCATCTGAAAACCAGTGGGGGAAAAATAATACTTGTTATCTATGAGAAAATTATGTACCTTTAGTCTGAGTATTTTTTCCATAGATAACTTTTCTGAATAATAAATGGTAACAGAAAATTTTAATGTAGATTTCAAAATGCCTATTCTTTGAGGCAACTATAAGATTGACAAATTAACTATCACCAGTGATGTAAAAAAATATGCACAATTGTAAATAAAAGACAAAATATTCCTGACAAACTGCCTAGACATGTCAGAGATTGCTTTTTTAGGCAAAAACCTGCACAATAATAATCCCAATCATAAAACTACTTTATGAACTGTTCTTGGTAGATTGCCTGCCATGGGACAGCTGCAATATGTCTTGCAATCTCACAGCATTTTCCCACTAAATGACTAATAAATTGAAGTTACACATCCAAATGTTGTGAAACAATCCATTCCCTAGCACCTGTGGCCAGTTGGATGGCCAACTTCAGCAGAGCCCTGAAACAATCACAGAGCTGGAGACAACTGAATGCTTATTGGCTGACTGTTCATTCAAAGCTCATTCCATGGTTTTCTGGAATGATATATGTTATCATGGATCAAACTTTATGTGTTCAGCAAATAACCTGAAGTAGCCCCATGCCTTCATTAAAGAGTGCAAGGTAAATTTCAGTTGTTCATGTAAATTTCTGTTTCCAACTTTTGATTTTAAGGTGGCATTTGAAAAAGGATACTTGCTGTGCTGATTTTAAATTTTACCAATGCAGACAGTAAGCCTGGGCAAACTGTGCCTGTTTACATGTTGTTTCTTCTCAGTAGACTGTAAACTACTTTAGAGAAGGAACAGTTTCATATTTGTCATTATATCCTCAGCATTGGCACATAGTAGGAGCTCAATAAATGCTTATTAAATTGCACTGAATTGAGTTGGAGTGGGTCTGTTTTGGAATTGCTCCACTAAAGAATATAAAGATAGAGAGCTGTTGAGGTTAGTCCAAAAGAAAGTAATTAAAAAGTCATGAGGAATTCACAAGTAGAACTGTCTTGAAACTGAGCTTATTTAAATAAAAGAATAATGAGTAATTAATAGTCCTCAAGTATACAAAGAGTTATTTTAGATGGCTGTTGTTAGATTCCACTGAGGCCAAACCAGAGGAAATAAATTTTAAATTATAGCAGGGAGGTTCAAATTAAACTGCAGGAAGAATGTCTTACCATGTTATGTTTAACAATCCTTAATAAAATTACCAAAGAATTGTGAAATTTTTGTCCCTGGATATATTTTTAAAATTGGATAGGTACCATTTGCCTAAGATGATGTTTCCATCCAATTGTCTACTGGCATCAGTACTGGCACCAGCACTGGCACCAGCACAATACTAGTCCATGGAAAATGTGCTAAGATGATTAATTATTTCATTCTCTGAAAACATCTGAGATGGGTCTAGGTGAGTATATGAAAGCCAAGCTAAACCTGGAAAAATAATACCTTGACGAAAAACATTGCCATTTAAAAAATCAGATATGTAAATGATTTAATTAGGAACATGTATATAAAACCTCAATGGTCTGTTAAACTTTAGTATCAGTTTTTCCAACCCACAAAAGGCTGAGAAACTCAGGAATGGATGGCGTCTGAACGACTTTTGTAGTCCTATGATTCTTTCTCATTAATTTAAACAACTTCTCTGTGGTTATGTTAGCTGGCAGGTACAGCTTTCATTGGTCAGCTGATAAGAAAGAAATATTTACTGTGAATTTAGAGCTGGAGGGTGTGTGTGTGTGTGTGTGTGTGTTCTTCTCCCTCATCAATCAAATTCCTCCACCCATTTGCCACTTCGGTGGAATAAGGGAAAAAGGAAGAGAGAGAATAGGAAGAAAACCAGGAAGTTCTCTGAAATAGTTGTTACTTAATGATAGGGGAATTCAACAAACATTTGTTAATTTCCTATTATGTCCAAGGCCTTGTGTTAAGCAATGGGGATATACAAACAAAAATGAAAAAATTCCTTCCTTCCAAAGAGCTTATATTCTTTAGAGTAATGAGTGATAGGGATATAATATGGAAACAAGGAAATAAATATGTAAGTACAAGTATATATAAAATCATACAAAGTAATATCAAGAAGAGAAAATAGAATACATTATAATAACTGGGGAATCAGGAAAGGCCTCCTGTAGGAGGTAAGACCTGAGCCTGTGTTTTGGAGGAAGCTAGAGATTCCACCAGGCAGAAGTGAGAATATGAATTTCAAATATGGGGCCCTTGGTGAAAAGACATTCATTCAACAACATTTAATTCAACTATCAGTTAAGCAAAGGCACAAAAAGAATGTCTGCCCTAGGAATCTACATTCTACTAGGTTCAAGGTAGAGATGATTAGATAGATAGATAGATAGATAGATAGATAGATAGATAGATAGATAGATAGATAGATAGATAGATAGATAGTAAGTAGCATTGGGGCCCCTAACCAAGAAGGAAAGGAAAGGTCATCTCTATGAGCTGATGCATGACAGAAGCTAGGGATTCCAAGAAATGGGAATGAAGAAGCAATACATCCCAGGAGGAACAGTCTATACAGAATATTGAGATGTAATGTCATACATGAGAAACATTAGGCCTGTTTGTCTAGAAGGTAGAATGTGTTGGGAGCATTGTATAGTAAACCTGGAAAGGTAGACTGGGTGCTGGACTGAGAAAGACTTGAAATGTCAAACAGTGGAGTTTGTATTTTATTCTTGAGCAAGAGAGAGTCATTAGAAGTTCTAAAGTAGGGAAGTGATATTGTCAGAACTATGCCTTGGGAACATTAATTTGTCAGGTGAATTGGAGAGACAAAGATAGACAGACAAAGACAGAGGCAGAGAAACATGCATACACAGAGAGGGTGACACAGAGACAGAAAGATGGGGAAAGGTAGAGAGAGAGAGAAGAGAAAGAGAAACTTGAAGCAGGGATATAAATTAACTATTTAAATGAGAGGTAAACTTGAAAAATGGTCATATGATGGAGAAAAGAAGATAAGTGTGAAACATAGGGTGGAAGCAAATTATGACAAGACTTGGTGACTGTTTGCATGTAAGGATGAGGGAATGAAAAGATAAGTTTGATGCTCAGATTACAAATTTGAGTGACTACACTTCTCAGTCAAATAACCAATAAAATAGATCACTAAACATTTCCTCTCATCCTTATCTCTTTTTAAAATTCTCAAAAATAAGAATTATGTATATGGGATAAACTAATTATAACTGTCATCATAAAATAAGAATCCAAGAACCCGGGGCAGCCAGGTGGCTCAGCGAGTAATAGCACCAGCCCCAGTGTCGGGATGACCTGGGGATGGAATCTGGGCTCAGACAGACACTTAGCACCCACCCAGAAACACCTAGCCATGTAACCTTGAGCAAGTTAACCCCAATTGCTTAAAAAAAGAATCCAAGAACCCTAAAGAAGTAATAACATGATGGAATAACAACAGAGAAGTCCAATCCCTAATAGTCTCACTAATCACCCCCTCCCATAGAGGCTCTTCTGCCCTGGAAGGGCTCCATAATGGAACCCAAAGGCTTGTGCTCATTATTTTATTTAGTAATTACCATACTGTAATCTTTGCTAGCACAACATCTACTTCTGTACACACCCCACCATTCTTTGGCAATGAGACACAGAAATCAGTTCCACATGTTGTCCCGTGCAAAACAGGTAGAGGTATAAGAAATGGAAGGATTGCCCTGCCCAGAGCAACAATTCACTTTGCTATGGAAGTGCACAGAGAACTAAGGTAAAAAACCTGGGAGGAAAGGGTACCAGTGTGTGGAGGGGCTTCAACAGGCCTGGAGAAAAGGTGACTGGAATTCAGGTAATTCCAGTTAACTTCTCTCAGAACTCATTTGGGACAGAGGCTGAAGTCACTGAAAAATGAATTCCCCTCATGTAGGAAAACTGTCCGAGATTACTTTGAGGAACAGTCTTTGGGGGCTCCACCATCCAAAGGGAACGGTGCAGACAATGAATAATTGGATAGTATAAGACAGAAAAAAAAGAACTAAAATTACTGAATATCTTAGGTGGAAGAAAATTCAATTTAAAATCTTGAACAGAAGCAGATAAACCAACAGGGAAGATATTAATAACAGAAGGGAAGATGGTCTCCAGATCATCTAATCATATTCACATATTTCTGAATAAATATTTCAAGAGAAAGGAAAATTAATCAAGGCCTGATGAAGTAGAAGACCCTGTGAATTCAAAAGGGTGCACTGGAGAGCAATGGCATATTACTGAATCATTTAAGATAGAAATAAGAATTGTGAAAGCAAACTTTTGGCTCACTTGGGCAGAGATAATAGGCAAAATAGAAAAAACTTGAACTTATAGTGGCAAATCTCACTAAAGAAAAAAGAGAACAATGGATCAGAAATGTAAATACACAAAAGTGAAGGACAGTTTGGAAGAAGATAAACAAAAAGTAATAATATTAAGATATAATCTCCATACAAGCAAAACGTATCAATCTCAGACAGACCATATAGATACTATTTAACAATATAGGTTTTCCAAAAGAACATAAGTCAAAAAAATCTGAACATTATAATTCAAGAACTAATAAAAAAAAACTGTACAGAAAACAAAGTACCAATCAGAAGTATCCGTAGATCATCTGCAAGGGAAATATTATAATGTAAACACCAAGATTTATAGTGGTTAACTTTAAGAATTCCAATGACAAACAATGAATTTTGCAAGTAACTAGGAGAAAGACCTTTAAATAAAAAGGAATGGAAATTTGAATAATACAAGACTATTCTATATGCACTGGAAACCACAGAAGTGAATAGAATAAGGTATTCCAAAAATCAAAGTAACTCAAGAAGCAACCCCATCATCAATGAAAAAGAGATAGGATATTGAATAAAAAAGAAATATTTGAAATATTTCTACAAAACAATAACAGAAACAGTAATAACAACAACAGATGTGGGCAGTTTGCTTTATAAGCAGTCCATAAAATAAAAACACTGGAAAAGTAAAGAAATATAGCAATCAAGGAAGGCCCAAGTAAGAGTATGAATTACCTCTGAACAAAAGAAAAAAAATACCTAAAACAGAAAAACATCTGTTCAATACCAACAACAATAATACTAGAGGGAACATGATGAGATTCCTTTCTAAAAATAAACAAGGAAACAATGAGGGGAAACATAATAAAATCTTTCAGGAAGGAAAATGGATGAGGTGCCAGAGAGAGGGATTAAAACAAGGGCAATGAAAGGATAAAATCCCAATTGAGTAATAGGAAAGAGTCCCATTAAAGAACACTTCCATGGAGGAAGAGAAGTACTGTATAGCAGAATGTGGTGACCTTTCAATGAGTGTAATCTTCAGGAATTTGTTGCATGGAGAGATTAATTTCTCTTAGTGTTGTATCTTCTTAGATAGTATCATGCCTTATGAGAAGTTGAATCTGAACTCCTGGAGACAACTGATACCTAGAATGGTGAGATGGATCCAGAGACTATATTTCATGGCAAATTAGAAAAATAATCACGGGTAGGCAGAAGGTAATAATTAATTATACAATGAGAAACATAAGAAAATTTTTACCATGGAGCAATAGCTCTATACTTTGCATCTCCCATGGGAACTGACTCTTATAAGAGTGAGGCATGATGGGAAAAAAAGGGGAGAAAGGGACAAAATCTTCAAGGTAATAACATAGAAACTGTTTAGAAGAGGGAATTTGAAATAGGTGCCTTTGAGCTTTAATTCTATAAGGAACATAGAGACTAAGTAAGAAATAAATATAAGGACCATGAAACAAAGAATAAATGTGTAGAATATACAGAACGAGAAGACAACAAGGCAATTTTTTTAGGAAAATAGGGAAGAATTTTTTTTAAAGCAAACCTAAAAACCAGAAGTTAAAGAAGAAAAGGAATTTTAATTGACTACTTAAATGACAGGGCAGGGGGGAGGGTTGAGAATTGTATAACTAAATAGAAGAAAAATGAATCAATAAGTGAAGTAAAACTCCAAGGAAAGGGATTACAGAGTAGTAGGGCTTAGGGTAAAAATAAGGAAGGAAATGGAAATAAAGTTGCCTTAAAGTAGGTTAAGCAAAAAATAACTGTAGAGATATTGTCTTTATACAGCAAAGGGAACAAAAAATCCCTTCAGAAAAAAATTAAAGACAAATGGACGAAAATACAAACATAACTCTTATAACTTTAAATGTGAATAGATTTAGTAGTCCAAACAAATGAAAAAGAGTGATGGAGTGGATAAAAATAAAACAAACCCCACAAAATATTGTTTATAAGAAATATAGCTAAAATGCAAAGATATATACAGAATAAAAATGAGATTCTGAAACAAAATTTATTATGCATCAGGAAAATAAAAAAAATTAAGAGTTGCAATCATTCTATCAAAGCAAAAACAAAAATTTATAACAGAAAAATAAATGGATAATTTTCATTATGTTGATGAGAACTATACCAAAACACGTTAAACTTATGTACTCCAAATACATTAGCATCTAAATTTATTTTTTTAAAAATGAGCTACTAGAAGACATTGAAAGTTATATCATAATTAGAGGATATTTTAATGACACTTTTAAGTTTCAGACAAATCCAAGAGAAAAATAAACAAAAGTGAAAAAGTATGGGGTGTCTAGGTGGTACAGTGAATAGAGCACCAGCCTGGAGTCAGGAGGACCTGAGTTCAAATCCGGCCTCAGACACTTAACACATACACACAAAACTAGCTGTGTGACCTTGGGCAAGTCACTTAACCCCAATTGCCCTCCAAAAATAAATAAATAAGTAAAAGTGAAAAAGTACAATTAAGCAAATTTTAGGAAAACCTAAAACATATTGCTGGAGAAATAAACAATTATGATGCCTTTGAAATGGAATTGCTAGAATATATACACATCTCATATAACCACAGAGAACTTTTACAAAAATTAACAATGTATAAAGGCATGAAGATGTTGGAGATAAATGTAAAAAGGTAGAAGTACTAAACATATCCTTTACAGGTGATTTGTTCAATTAAAAACAGGAAACAATTTAGGAAGTACAAGCAAATGGAACAAACCCATATGGTAATTTAACAATAAGTGAATCAAAGAAGAAATCATAAGAACAATTAACATTTATATGTGTGAAAATTATAATCATAAAATAGCATACCAAAATTTTTGCCAAAAATGTCCTCAAGGGAAAAAAGTATGTATTAAAAGATATATATTAAAATAGGAAAAAAAAGTTTAATGAATTGAGCATGCATTTTTTAAATTAGAAATTTAACAAATAAGCTGAAAAAAATAAGCACTAATGGAGAGATAATGGAAATTAAAGAACAAATAGATCAGCTGGAAATTTTCAAAAAAATAAAAGATAACCAAAACAAAAATCTTTGAAAAAAAAACTAATACAAAATAATAAACTTTTAGTCAACTCAATTAGAAAGATGAGTGCATAAAATAAATTCAACAGAAACAACAAAGTAAAATGACAATAAAAACAAAGAAAAATTTTAAAATTTACTGAGAACCTACTGGGCAGAGCTAAACACTAGCATAATTGAGAATAAAGAGAAATAAAATACCTTCAAAATATAAAATAACCAAACTAACAATTCCAAATAGAGATGTTAAATAATCCACTTTAGGAAAAGGAAATAGAACTAACTCTAAAGGTACTATCAAAGAAAGAAGCTCTTTCCTGATATTGACAAGATTGAAAGAATTCTATTAAACTTTTAAGAAACAATTAATATCAATACTCCACAAATTATTCTCAAAAATTGAGAAAGAAAATACTCTAACAGATACTTATAAGAGATAAATACAACCATAATATTCAAACAATGGAAGAAACAAAAGGGAAAAAATAAAGAACTATGATATTAACGAATTTCAATGATTTTTAAAAAATAAGATCCTTTGATACTATAGCAATTCATCCCCAAATCACTTATTATGACCAAGATAGATTTATGCCAGGGATGCAAGGATAGTTCAATATTAGGAAAATATTCAAATAATTATATTAAAACAAGAACAACATATTTATCTCAATAGATAGAAAAGGTCTTTGTCAAACAAGACATTCATTTATTTTTCAAAAATATAGACATAGGTATTATAAAGACATAAGATATCGGTATAATATCCTAAAAAGTATCTACCTATAACCAAAAGAAAGCATCATATGAAATGCAGATACACTAGAAGATTCACTAATAAATTTAAGAGTAATGAAATGATGCTTGCTCTCACCACTGTTATAGTTCAGGAATGTCAGCAATAGCAAAAAGCCAAGAGATAGAAATGAAAGGTATAAAGGTAGAGAAAGAGGGGCTAAAATAATCCTTTTTTACTGATGGTTCAGTTAGAAAATCCTGAGAAATCAGTGAAGATGGTAATTGAGATAATAGCTGCAGTAAAGTTGCAGGGTACAAAATAAACTCACAAAAATCAATAGCATTCCTGTTTAATATTAACAAAGTCCAAGAGGTAATTATAAAAAAAAAGAAACCTCATTAAAAAAACTACCAAATGAATAATATATTTGGGGTTTAATCTAATGAAGCACACATGACACTTACATAGATTCAATTATAGTTCTCTTTAAGGAAATAAACAGTAACTTAAAAATCTGGAGGTATATTCAGTGATAATAAAACAGTATAATAAAATTATAATACCCAAGTTAATTTACAGTTTTAATGTTACATAAATCATACTATAAAAGGGATAATTTTAGAACTTGATAAAAAATAAAAATCCATGTTGTAAATCGAATGATCTAGAATACTGACAAAAATAATGAAAAAGGTAGGCAATGATACTCCCAGTAATGAAAAAGGGGAAATAGCAGTCCTGAAAACCATTTGGTATTGGTTAAAAAAAATTAGAGAACTACTTCAATGGAACAAACTAGACAAAGCAGAACCAGAAACATTGGAACTCAATGACCAAGTTTTCTTTAAACTGGGAAACATGAATTACTTAGGAAAGAACTTCTTATTTAATAAGAACTTCTGGTAAAAATGGAAGCCACTTTGGTATCAAGACTATTTGGATAGTCTTAGACTATCATCTTATTCCACATTCCAAAACAAATTCAAAACAGATAGTTATCTTAATATTAAATATCACATCATAAATACTTTGAAGAAGTACAGATCATATGCCTTACATAGGGAGAAGAGGTATTTTTAACTAAAGGATGGGGGGCAATTCCAAAGTTAAAACAGACAACTTTGGTTACATGAAATGGAAAACATGTTTAAATATTAATGCACCTTAGAGAAATGGAATACACACATACATGCATGTACATTTATATATACACACATACATATAGATATACATAGATTTAACCAAAATTTATTCCCCAATAAAGAAGTTATCAATAGATGCGAACCCACAGTTTTCAAAAGAACTTCAAAGTATTAACAACCATATGAAGGACTGCTCCAATGACTAATAATAGGATAAAATGAGAATTAAAACAATCCTGAGGTTTTATATTACAGCCAGCAAATTGGCAAAGATGACAAAAATTTGACTAGTAAATGTGTTATGAGATGTGGACATATAGGAACACAAGTGAATTTTTGGTGGAGTTATTAATCTGATAATAATTTTGGAAAGCATTTTGGAATTATGCAAATTACATTGACTAAAATGTCTATATTCCTTAATCCAGAGATTCCACTTCTAGGCTTGTTACCCAAGTTGATACTTGATAAAAGAAAGTCTTCACTTTTATCAAAATAAACATAGAAGCACTTTTGTCATGGGAAATAATTTGAAAGAAAATAAATGTCTTTTGATTCAGGAGTGGCTAAATAAATTGTGGAATATGAATGTAACAGAATATTAGTGTGCTGTAAAAATGATGTACATGATGAATACAGAGAAGTATGAAAAGATCTGATGCAAAGTGAAGTTAAGCAGAACCAAAAAAACAATCTATGCAATGACTGCAACAATGTAAATAGAAAGCACAACCACAAAAAATCAAAACTGAGTGTTACAAAATCACACAGAACAAGCACCACGACAAAGAAGAGTATGAGAAAACATTTCTCATCCCTCTCCTCAAAGGTGGGAAGTCCATGGTTATGAAACATTGCACATGTCTTTAGACTTTAAATTTATCAATCAATTTTGTTATTTTTTTTCTCTTCCTCTTTCTTTGAAAATATTATTTTTATGTGGCATGACTGGGGCAGAGGAAGGGAGGAATATTAGGTAAAATTCTGTCAATGTAAAATAGAAGAGATACACATAAAATTATTTTTAAAAAATTTAATAGAAGGTATCAGAGAAGAGGTGAGGGGAAGCTGAGTAACAAAGTATAGTAGTACCCCTAAAGATACATTGAGTTAATTCACTCAGTTTTGGAACCTTTGCCTTGGGATTGAGTCCCTTTAATTTATGACTGAGGGGGTTCCATCTTATCTTGTTCACTGTATCTAGCCAAATGTAGACCAGATTACTAGACCATGTTTTACATTCTATCTATGCCATCTAGCCCTCTACTCTGATATTACTGCTCAGGTTCTCTCTTCTTGCACTAGCACCCTCCCCCCTAGTTGATACCCCATCAACTCAGTGCTGCATTCTTGATTGGTGCTTGAATGAGTGTAAGTATATGTGGCTTTAGGTAATTCCGGACCAGACCTTTAGACCATATTCTACAATCTATGTGGTCATTTTCCCAGGTCATCTGGCCATATGTCCTTCTGTACCCTCTCTCTCCCTTTTCCCAGTCGCTTCCAGCAAAAACATCAATACTATCATTCTTTTTGGAATAGCCATTCCATTTGAATGTCTTCTTTGTAAATTGCAATACTAACAGCCAGCATTTATATAGTGTTTTAAGTTGGCAAACACTTCACATATGGCATAATATTTAATCACCTCAACAAATCAGTGAAGTAAGGGCTGAAAGTATTGGGTTTGGGGCAAGCCTCAAATCCAGCAACACATGGGCTTAGGTTCTGTTTCAAGATACATAATATTTCTCAAATACTCAGTTGACCTGTCTGGTTTCAATTCCAAGTAACAAGATGCCCCTCCCAGGCTAAACTGGTGTCTGTTAAACTTACCACCAAACTGTTAACTCAGGCTTTGATTGGCCCCACCTCCCTCAGCCTCCTTTCCCCTCTGACTGGAGGGCTGTATAGTAGAGTAAAAAACTCTTCCCTAGTGCCTTCTTTTATAAAGGGCAGAAACTGGAATTAGCTCACTCCATTTTGCTTCTGCTGCCCTCCCTGGTTTCAACTCTACTGATACCCCTGGTGTCCAGCATCCCCTTTCTTTCCTGTCTCCTTTTGTGTGTTGTCTCCCTCTTTAGAATATAAGCTCCTTGAGGGCAGGGAAAGACTTTCTTTTTATCAACTGTCTCCCTTGTGCTTAGCACAGTGCCTAACACATAGTGTGCACTTAATAAAAGTTCATTGGATACTTGGCTATGTGACTCTGGGCAAATCACTAAACACGAATGCTATAGGCAACTCTCTAAGACTCCAACTCATAGAAAAGGTGTTTACCTTCTTTAGTAGAGGGAGTCTACTCATCCATGAGTTACCTGAACCATTGAAATTAAAGGTCCAATTCCTATTCTTATGAGTTAATGAAATTAGCATTGGGTTTCTGGACTTCCTCTTTTTGGTCAGTTATCATCATCCCTCTTTCCAGGAAAAACAGCTATTCTTTTTTTGATTCTTCTTTTTTCTTCCAAGATAATTATAAAATAAACAAACACTTTTGATTGTTCTTAGATCCCTTACCAGCCTTGGTTAATTTTAAGCTTTAGCATTCCTGATAGTATTTTTAAAGGACTGTGTCATTCTCAAGTATTTCTTGATCTATATTTGACTCCATGTCTCATCATTTCCATATTCTGATGGAAACTGGCCTTGTAAGGAGCCCTGGAATAGGCTACTAATTCAATTACTTAGGTCCCTTATGTCCCTTGTTCCTTTAAGGTATGACAAATCACTAAAAGTACTTTGCATGGATTGAAATGTAGGAGGAATTTGCATTCTCAATTCTTTCTTGTTTTATTTAATCTAATTCTCCTGCATGCACTCTTTACTCAAAGTGTCCTAGGGTTGTAGTTTTCAAGATTATATATGTATATACATATATTTGTAAATCAATCAATAAATTATAGCAAGTTGGATACTCACAAATTCATCATGATCTGGCACTGGCATTTATAGTAAGAAAGGAAAATCAATAGTTTAAGCAATTTTCTAGCCCCAGCATATTCCCCAACTTTTATTTTAAATATAATGGCAGTTCCTCATATACAGTATTCCATCTTCAACCTCTGTGATCAGCCTTAGAATGCACTCCTTCCTATCTTCGAAGAATACTTTGTTGACTTCAAAAAACAGTTCAGCACCACCTTTGACCTGAAGCATGTGGCAATTGCCTCAGCTAGTAGTGCCTCCCTTACCCAAAAAACAATATTGTGTTGATTTGGTATACCCCATGTTTCCCCGATAATAAGACACTGTCTTATTAATTTTTTGGACAGAAAAACACCAGAGGGCTTATTTTCAGGGGAGGGCTTATTTTAATGAACATTGACAGCAATTTTAATAAACAGGTAAATGTGAACAAAAAAATGTACCTTTATTCAATAATGATCATGTCATCTTCTTCAACAACATCGTCATAAGTGTCCATACCCTGAATTCCGTCCTGGATGTCTTGCGCCTCCATTTCCTTCAGAAGAAGTGGACCCAATCTGTCATGTCCAGCAATATAGCTCTCTTTAAATGAATATGTCTTGTCTAGGTAACCTGCTCACAGTGCCTTGGCGACAGAGCTGCTAGTAATTTTATCCCATGACTTCTTCACCCAAGTCACGACTTCTTGTAGACAGGGCTTCACAAAGTTTCCACGCTGATTTCTTTCCATTCTATTTTCAATGTAGTCATTGACTTCCATGCGCAAATTGTCCTTGAATGGCTTCTTTATTGCAATATCAAGGGTCTGGAGATAGGCAGTCAGTCCTGCAGGAATCATTACTTGATCTATTCTTCTCTCTGCAAGGAAGTTCTTCATTTCTTTAGCGCGGTGAGTGCTGGCTGAATCCCAGACTATCAAACCTCTTTGGTTACCTCGCATAACAAGTGGCAGCATTAAATCAACCCACTTTCTTATAATGGCTTGTGTACACCAGGCTTTTTCGGTTTCAAGAACGTAAATGCCAGATACACATTCAATCTTATCTTTCTTGCCCTTACTGATGATTAGAGGTGTGGCTTTCTTTCCATCCAAACGAATTGCCAAAACACAGGTGACCTGTGCACTTTCATAGCCAGTGGTGGGAATGTAGATTGACGTTGCACCCCTGTGATGAATTGTTGTTTGAGATCCTTGTCCCATAAACACTGCAGTTTCATCCATAGCAATCATATTGCAGGTTTGGTACTTGGAAATGTCGATCCTATCAATAAAGGACTTGAATGAAAGTGCACGTTTAATAACTTCAGCATCTTCCAGCTTAAACAGTGTTGTTGATCTTCTTAGGGACAGTTCATACCGTTGAAGGAAACCGTCCAACCAGTGTTGTGATGCTTTGAATCCTTCTGAGACCATTTCAAACTCTGGTGCCATTGAAAGGGCAAATGCTTGAATATCAGCCCTGCGCACAACCAAGGCCTTTGCTCTCCTGTCAGCAATCCATTCACCAATGAGGATCTCCAAGTCAGGATATAAGGGCTGCCAACCTGATCCAGACCTGCGCTTTTTCCCTTTTCCCTCATCCACCTGTTGATTGAGGTTATTATAATCTGCTCTCCATTTTCTGACCATTCGAAGATCCAAAAGTTTTTCTTTACAGAAAACTGCAAGATTCTTGCCATGTGACTCCTCTACAATTGCTTTCTTATACTCAACAGTATAGCTCTTCCTTTTTGTACTCATGTCTGGGGGTCAAAACAGACAGAATAATAAAATTATGACCATCAGTCCTTCTTTTCACTCCATCATGCCCCCTGAGTTCTTCTTATTTCCTCCATCATGCCCTTTTTATCCTCCATCATGCCCCCTCACTCCCGCTTACATACCGGGTTTTTATGTTGTCCTGCCTTAGCTCTCCTCCGCGGCACTGCTCTCAATGGCCCCAGCAAGCAAATCACTGGGGAAGAACAGGATGATGCGCTCACTGCTACAGTTCTGATTGGATGCAGCTCGGAGCGCGGCGTGCGTTTCACCCGGGGCGGGGGGGACGGTGCATGCAGAGGGTACCGTAATGTAGTGTGTAGCGCAGGGGATCACCTTCACTACAGTAGCAATCTCAATAGTGCTTATTTTCGGGATAGGTCTTATTATCAGGGAAACACGGTATATTTTGTAAATTTTTTATAGGTACCTGCTTTTTTCTTAGAGGACAGAAATTATTTCTTTTTGATATTTATGTGGTCATCTCCTAGAATGTTATAAATGTTGATTGCTGCCTAAAAATATTTGAGAAAAAAATGGAATTTCCATGTGGTAAACTAGAGGGAACATGGAACCCTGAGTCAGGAAATCTAGGCTCCAGTACTTAGTAGCTGAATAACTATGCATAAGTCAGTTTGCAGCTCTGGACCTTACTCTCTTCCTCTGTAAAATGCTGTTAAATACCTTAGCTTAAAAAGACCAAGTTCTCCCACTGCATCCAGGGCTATCTACAGTCATCCTGATCTATATCTGGTCAATGGACCCATGTGGCTCTGGAGGAGAAAGTGAGGCTGGTAACTTTGGATAGCCCTCCCTCACTTGAATCTAATTCACATGAAAGTCATGGCATCATGTTCCTGATATCATGGTCCTCTTTGATAAAGAAGGGCAAACAACAACCTGTGAGTAGTCCAAGTTGTCCTGCTGGGGACCCTACTGGCCAGTTGTAATGGCAAGCAAAAAATTACTTAGCACCTTGTTTCATCTATTTAATTATTTTGCACCTTGCTTCAGTTCAAGTTTCTTTTGAGTCTTGCCCATGATTATATTGTCTTTTTTTTTTAAGAAACAGAACTTGTGAAACCAACAGTGAGAGGAACTTGCTGATACAACAGGAAGGTGCAGAACAGGGAGGAGCTCATGACCATATATAAGGAGAAGCCTGAGCTGAGAAAGAGCAGAACTGAGAAGGGGACAAGTTATGGAGGCCAGGCACTCTGTTTGTCTATTCTGTTTGTGATACTTTGTATAGAAGTCCTGGGACCTTACTGGAAGTCCTGAAAGAGGATTTTCTTGTTGTCTGCTTACAGAATTCCTGGAGGAGGGTTTCAGAGATCCTGGGACTATATTGATGGTTTGTGTTGAGCTATGAGACCTTGTTTGTGAATCTATGTTGATTTCACAGACAGAAAGTGAATTGATGATGGTGCTGGCAATGTGTGTGAATGTTATTGTGATTCTGTTAAGCTTTATCTTCCCAGAAACAGAAACTGTGAAGGACTTGGAGTGGACTGGACACTGTGAGCTTCAATATGGAATGGGAGGGGCGGCCAGGTGGCTCAGCGAGTAAGAGCACCGGCTCCAGTGTTGGGATGACCTGGAGATCGAGTCCCGGACTCAGACACTCAGCACCACACCCAGAAATAACTGGCCGTGTAACCTTGAGCAAGTTACTTAACCCTGATTGCTTAATAAAAAGAAATATGGAATGGGAACTGGATGAGGAGCTGAAAGTTGTCTACCTTTGAATTCAGGTGACAGTTGGGTAAATTCAGGCAAAATCTGGGACAATGGAAGAGGAACCATGGAATTTGGGAGCCATCCTTGAGTCAAGATGTAAAGACCTCTCCTTGGGTACTTAATGCTGACTGAGAAGATCATGATTTACCGTGGCCTAGGGGTGGAAGAACTTTGTACTCTTGTACTTTGTACCTCTTAAAGATGATTGAGTTAAGGATGATTGGAAACTAATCTCCAATCAAGAAGAAAGAAGACTTTTTGACTGAGAGATTAAGACAATGAACTTTGACCTTTGTACTTTGTGTCCCTTAAGGAGGAGGTTTGCTCCTTAGGGATGATTGAGTTAAGGACTTACTAAAAGATATCTTTTGCTTAAATCTATGTGGCCACTTTAGTGAGAAGTTGTTATGTTATAACATTGTGAATGCTGTACTTTGGTTTCTGTGAATGTTTTGCTTTAATTTACTTCTGAATAAATAGAGAGTTCACTATACTATGTGATCAGAAACTTAAAGCTATTCACAGCATCAGTCCTGTGGAAAGCTGCTCATGCTTGGCTTTACAGCAGCACAGCTCCTTCCTTCCTTCTTTCCTTCCTTCCTTCCTTCCTTCCTTCCTTCCTTCCTTCCTTCCTTC
>NW_027187266.1:4144265-4229769 GCF_028583685.1 Petaurus breviceps papuanus
TTCCTTCCTTCCTTCCTTCCTTCCTTCCTTCCTTCCTTCCTTCCTTCTTTCCTTTTTCTCTCCCTTCCCCTCCACTTCCCTTCTCTTCTCTTCTTCTCCCTTTGTCCACATAATGTATCATACTCTTACCTGCAGGTACTCTGCACCTCCTTAACTTCTTTCTTGTTTATTTTGAGGTTGGATTTATCAAGTTCAGAGAGGGGGAGATTAAGGTCTCCCACTAGTATAGTTTTGCTATCTATTTCTTCCTCTAATTCCTTTACCTTCTCATCTAGGAATTTGGATGCTATACCACTTGATGCATATATGTTAAGTAATAATATTGCTTCATTCTCGATGGTGCCTTTTAACAGAATATAGTTTCCTTCCTTATCTCTTTTAATTAGGTCAATTTTTGCTTTTGCTTTATCTGAGATAAGGATTGCTACCGCTGCTTTTTTTTTTTACTTTAGCTGAGGCATGATATATTTTACTCCAGCCTTTTATCTTTACCCTGTGTGTATCCCTCTGTTTCAGATGTGTTTCTTGTAAACAGCATATTGTAGGATTATGATTTCTAATCCATTCTGCTATCTTTCTCTGTTTTATGGGAGAGTTCATTCCATTCAAATTTACAGTTATGATTGTTATCTGTTTCTTTCACTCCATCCTATTCTCGCCCCTGTTAATGTTCATATTTTTCCCCCCTTCTCCCTTCCCCCCCTTAATAGTTTTCCTTTTGACCACCACCTCCCTCAGTATTCCCTTATCAGCCCCCCTCCCTTTTCCTCCCCTTTCCCCTTACTTCTTCCCTCCCTACTAACCCCTCCCCCCCTTTCGTAGCCCTTTCCCCCTCCTACTGCCTGTAGAATATTTTTATACTTAATGAAATATGTTATTTCTTCTTCGCACCAAGTGTGACAGGAACAAATCTCATGCGAAGCTCCTCTCCCTCCCCTCTTTCCCCCTAAAATGATACTTTTGGCATTTCTTCTCCATAGAGTCCTATGCTTAACTGGTTGTTATTCCCTCCTTGCACCAGAACCAGTGAGGGGAAAAGCTCATATGATTCCCATCTCCCTCCCTTCTTTTCCTCTGCTATATAGTTTTTATGCCTCTTTGTGTGGCATATTTACCCTTTTCCACTTCATTCTTTCCCTTTCTGCCATTGCAGTACCTTTGTAGCTCCTTAATAAAAAAAAAATTTTAATCGTCATTTTGTGTATTTTATACTCAAACCCTCTACTTGTCTATAACAAGTTTGCTTTTATCAAATGGCAGGGTGTGCATGTGTTTTCCTTGTTTACCTTTCCATGTCACTGTTGTATCTTGTAATTGGCGGTTGAATTTTCCATTGAGTTCTGGCTTTTTTATCAAGAAGGTCTGGAACTCTGTTATATTGTTGAATGACCATGTCTTTGCCTGGAAGGATATGCTCAGTCTCGCTGGGTATGTGATCCTTGGTTGTAACCCGAGCTCTTTTGGCTCTCGGAAAATTGTATTCCACTGCCTCTGATCTTTCAGTGTAGAGGCTGCCATATCCTATGCGATCCTCACTGTGGACCCTCTATATTTTAATTGTTTCTTTCTGGCCACTTGAAGTATTTTCTCTTTTATCTGGTAGTTCTGGAGTTTGGCTACAACATTTCAAGGACTTTTCAGTTTGGGATGTCTTTCAGCAGGTGTCCAGTGGATTCTCTTAATTTCTATTTTACCCTCAGGTTCTAGTATCTCAGGGCAGTTTTCCTTAATGAGCTCTTGGAAATGTTGTCCAGGCTCATTTTTTTCATCATGATTTTCTGGTAGGCCTATGATTCTCAGATTATCTCTCCTGGATCTGTTTTCCAGGTCAGTTATTTTTTCTTTGAGGTATTTTACCTCTTTTTCTAATTTTTCATTCTTGTTGTTCTGTTTGACTAATTCTTGATTCCTCAGAGTTATCTGTTTCAATTTGGTTGATTCTAGTTTTTAGCAAATCATTTTCCTTGGTTAATTTTTGGAGCTCCTTTTCCATATCATACACTTTTCTTTTTAGGTGTTTTCTTAATTAAAATGTTTTTCTAATTCTGCTATTTTGTTTTTGAGAGAATTATTCATTTTGTCTTCTATCTCTGTCATTCAGTTTTCAAAGTTCCTTTTGATCTCATCTAGGAGAGCCTTCTGTGCTTGGGACCCATTCCCTGTTGATGTTTCAGCGGTGGGTGTGGAGTCCACATTGTTTCCCTCTGAGTTTGGTTCCTCCCTCTGAGGATAGTAGGACTCCAGAGTCTTTGTCTTTGTAGTCTGCTTTCTACCCATTTTGAGGCAGGACACTAGCCACACCCTTTCTCTAGGGATCCCAAGCCTTTACTGTAGAGGGTTTTTCCCTGGGGCAAGAGTTACTATGTTTTCAGGGTCAGAGGGGGGTTTGGAGCAGGTGAGGTTCACAGTGTCATCCTGGTCTTTGGAGGTCCTGATAGGGGCTTTTTTTTTTAAATTTATGGGCTATGAAATGGTAGCCCCAGGAGTATTTGCTGTCCAGGACAGGGGCCCCTGTATTTGCTTCTTACCTTGCTCTTTCCAGTCCCAGCCCTTTGCTGATAGGCCTGGTAGTGGCCCTTGTGGTTGGTGGGAGGACTTGCCTGTCTGAGTTGATCAGGGCCCTTCCGGCCTGCCTCTGCCTCTCTAGATTTCTTTCTTAAAGACAATACCTTAAGCCCAATTCATTCTGACTCTCATTAATTAACCAACAATAGGTCCTAGCCCAAACCCTATTTAGTGGTCATTGTTTGGGCCCTGATGGCTCAGAGTGAATGTAAATAATAATTGTTTCTGTTTTGGCCAGAAATCCTGAGGATCTTCCCCTCCCAGATTAATTCATTTTATTAGGTAAAAGAGGTCATTCCTTGGATAATTTCTTATCAGCCTTAATCACTCAATGGGCATTGCCTTAGTCAAAGTAAGAACTTGGAAAAGTCTTAGTTTAAAAAGGCCAAAGTCTCCCAGTGCATCCAAGGCCATCTCCAGTCATCATGATCCATATCTTGCCACTGAACCCAGAGGACTCTGGAGGAAAAAATGAGACTGGGGACTTTGCACAGCTCTCAGTTAAATCCAGTTCACTTGCATGTCATGGCATCACCTCCCTGATGTCATGGTCCTCTTCCAGAAGAAAGAATAAACAACAACACCAACTCAAATTGGCCTGGTAGCTCTTCCCCATATGTAACATTTCATTTCAATTCTCCATGCCTCTCTCTCTTTTTGTGTCCTTCATTACATTCCCTCTTATTTCATCTGGAAGTTTAGGGCTTAATATGATTGCCTTTTGTCTCTAATCCTACATCTCTCTACCTGTTGACTTCATTGCTTTGCACCGTGCCTGGAACATACATGATACACACTTACTAAATGTTTGTTGACTGACTGTCTGTCTACAAACATATACTGTCCTTAAAAACAATAAATCCTTTACTTGATCTTAAAGCCCTATAAAGTGTCATCCTGTATTTCTACTCTTATAGCCCCACTACAAAAAATTGTTTATAATCATCATCCCCACTTCCTCTTCTCTTCTTCATTTTTTGACCCTGTGAAAACTGTCTTTCAACCTCATTCCTCAACTGAAACTCTTTTGTAACATTACTAATGACCTCTTAATTGCTAAATTCGATGGTCTCATCCTTCCTGACCTTTCTTTATGCTATTGATCACTGCCTCCTCCTGAAAACTCTTTCCTTTCTAAGTTCTTGTGATTCTACTCTTTCTGCATTTTGCCCATGGTCACATAACTAGGAAGTATCAGAGATTGGAGTGCTTAAAAGTGATATGATCTGCCTCTAGAAGTAGTAATTTAACCTTCTGTTTAGTTATCAAGCAGAGGCTAGACATCCACTTTGCAGATATGTTCCAGTGAGGATACCTTTAGTGTATAGATTAGATGAAATGGCCACTGAGGTACCTTATAACTTTCATATTTTATGATTCTGAGTTATTTTTATAATATTATTAACAAATAGACAGATGTAAAGTCAAGTGATGAATGCTTTCCGTTGTGTTATGAGGACCTAACAACCTTGGCTTGAAGTAAAAATGTACCCACTATCCAAAATGTCTTCCTCTGCCAATTTCATTCTGTGCTCACCAAATTTATTCTACAAAGTTTTTGTTTTTATGCATGACTAATTTCATATTATTGAATCATTAATTGAATATATGTAGAGTCTTTACATATTCAACAGAATGTTCACATCCTACAATCAGTCAATAATATTAAACATTACATATAAAGGGTTTTTAAAAAAAATTTTTTCTCCATTATGATCCTCAACCAACATTTACTCCTATAAGATTTTTCAGCCAAGACCTCAACTTTCTCCTTGTGCAATTTACAAATTCTTATGGTTGGGAAGTCCTGTGTACTAAGTTGGTTTTTACTTAAATCTATAGACTAATCATCCCATGTTTTTTCAACCTTTTTTTTAGACAATAGAAATATCATTATAAGTGGAGGGGGTGTTATCTGTAGCTCCCAGAAGAAATAATTCTTTTAGAGAGACTAAGTATTTCATTAAGTGCAAAAGCAATATATATTTAGGAAAGAATTAAGTGTCTACTTCTGCAATACATTTTAGTGACTGCAGAAATCATTCTGTAGAAATTAAATTTTTCCTCTTTCCTCTTATCATTTAATAGCTTGCTTTGAAGTACACACAGCCAAAATGAAGATATGCTTTCTGACCAGTGGGTTTATATGGCTTGAAGAAGAGCTGTATATACCCATTTCATCAAATCCCATGTCTCAGCATTTCTCTTTACTGAAGCTTTCATCATATCCATATCTAACTATGAATTGAAAAATAAATGGTCTCTGGGGTTGAGTGACCTAGCAAACAACCGATGTGTGAAACTTGCAGAGCCATACACTTTCCCGAATTGTTTCTCAGAATTGTTTAATGAGATTGGGTCAATAATTAACTTTTTTTCCAATTATCATTTCTCTAATTCAAGATTCAGCTTCTGAATGTCAAAGAGAGGTCTACAAATCATTTAGGAGGTCAGTGAAAATATGACCAGGGTTTTAATAATGGAGAGAAAAGTCTCTTAATTCCTCTGTCATATCCCCTTCCCACTGCATATGTTTACCCTGGGCATTTATATTAATCCCCCCAAAAATACACATGTGTATATATGAACATGTGTGTGCATATTGTATGTATGTCTGTTTTTATATGTGTGTGTACATATGTATATATATAAAAACATACCTTTTCTTTTACCAAGTAATAAGGAAACAAAGTAATTTCCCTTTTTCATTGAATCTGGAATGAGAACTTTTAAGAAACATTTAGTTTGCTTGTTTCAGTCTTCTTGATCTAGGATTTAACCAAATAAATTTCACTGTCTGCCCCTCTATTGGGTGCTGAGAAGAGATTCAATTAGTTGCATCTTATTGTTGAATTAGAAATAAATCTTTAGTTCCAGTGTATTCAGATTTTCAATCAATCACTTCTGAGGCATATCTAGCAATTTCTCGAGGGACTTTGGAATAATGTAAATATACCTTATTTTTAAGTATCATAATTCTTTTAAGAGACTTTCAAAGTCTGTAAAATGAGGGTGTTGGACTAGGTGATCTCTACAGTTTCCAAAATTAATTCTTCCCTGTTTGGTTTAGGATTTGAATACCATGAGTTAGTTTTGCTAGGTACTTATAAGGAGGAAAGGAAACAAACATTTATTAAATGCCAACTATATGCCAAACAGTATGCTAAACAATATAAAAATATCATCTCATTTGATACTCATAACAACTCTGAGAGGCAGGTGCTATTATTATTCCCATTATACAGATGAGGAAACTGAGGCAGACAGAGATTAAGAGATTTTCCCAGCCAAGGAGTATCCAAGGCCATATTTGAACTTCCAGACTATCTACTGGGCTACCTAGCTGCCAGTTCAATGTGGGGAGAAATTAAGGCAGAAAGAACAGTTGGCAAATTGGTGGTTCAGAGGAATCAGTTTTTCAATAGTGTAATATATGGAAGAAAGTGATATAAGATAAAGCAGGAAAGGTAAGGAGGTGAGGTTGAATATGGAAGACTTTGAATCCTGGACTGACCAGTTTAAACCCAACTCAGTGGATAATCAGACATCTCTAAAGATTTTTTTTAGCAGAATGATATGATCAAGATCTATTAGTACAATATTATTCTGGCAGCAATATGAGGGATGGATTAGAGGGTGGAGGTGATGGAGGGGCTTCATATCTAGTTCTCATGTATTTATCTATTTTTCTCTGTGTGTCAGATCTCCTGACTGTAGAATTCTGCTAATGCTTCATGAATCTTCCCTGTTAGAAATCCTGCACTTGGAATTTGGGATTCTCAAAGTCAACAAAACCTTTACTGCAAAGTAAAAAAGAAAAGAATTTTAGATGGGTACTAGCCTACATTTCTGTGAATGCAAAAAGACTAACCCATTGTCTTAAATCAGTTGCTAAAAATTTCATTTCAGTCTGATGAGGAATTTTTTCATTATCTCTCCCCAACTCAGCCTTCCCCCCCAATTGACTTTCCTGTTACCCAGAGGGTATCACCATCTTATGAGTCATGTGGTCTCAACCTAGGTATCATCCCTGACTCCTCACCTTCTCTCACTCCCCATAGCCATATTGCCATATCCTGTTGATTCTACCTTTTAAACATCTATCCCCTATTTCATATATCTCCCTTATCTCTTTGACATTGCTGTCATTCTGTCAGGAGCCTCTATCATCTAGTCACCTATCCTACTGCAGTAGCCTTCTAGTTAGTTTCCCTGCCCCAAGTCTTTCCCAATTCCTGTTAAGTTAATCTTCCTAAAGCATAGGTCTGACCATGTCATCTACCCCACTCCCAACCTATCCAATAAACTCCAATAGGTCTGTATCACCTCCAGGATGAAATAAAAGATCCTCTGTTTTATATTCAAAGTGCTCCATGACCTTGTCCCCTCTTACCTTTCCAGTCTTCTTACACATTACTCTACCCAGATATTCTGCAGTGCAGAGCCCTTGGCCTTGTTACTGTTCCTCACACGAGGTACTCCACATTCACCAGCTGTCCTCTATTCCTAGAAAGCTCTCTTTCTTCATCTCTGCCTTTTGGTTACCCTGACTTCCTTCAAATCACAATTAAAGTATCACCTTTCATCAGAAGCCTTTTCTGATCTATTTCTTTTCCTCCTGAATGCTCACAAATACCTTCCCTCTATTGATGATCTCCAAGTTATTCTATGTATGTCTTGTTTGTACATAGGAGTCCATATGCTGTTTTCTTTATTTGTCTGTGAAGTCCTTGAAAGCAGGTACAAATATTTTTGGCCTTTCTTTTCATTAACAGTACAGTGCCTGGCCCATAGCAGGTGAATTATTAATGCTTGTTAATCGACTCACTTTTGATTTTATAATGGGGACTAATTAGAAAACATGAAGATTTTATTACTAACAATCATCACTCCTAATGGGGCCATCTCCAGTTATCCTGATCTATACCTTGCCACTGGGCCCAGATGTCTCCAGAGGAGAGAGTGAGGCTGGTGACTGTGCACAGCCCTCCCTCACTTAAATCCAAATAACTTGCAAGTCATGGCATCACCTTCCTATTATCATGATCCTCTTTGAGAATGAAGGAAAAAACAACAACAATATAATCATTACTAAAGTAATTATAGAGTGCTTCAAAAATTGCCAAGTACTTTATATATGTTATCTTATTTGGTCCTCCCAACAATCCTGTAAGGTAGATACTTTAATTCCAATTTTACAGATAAGAAAAGTGAGATTGGGTGGAAGGTGGTAAGGGACATATCTGCCTAGAATTCCTCAGCTAGTGAATGTCTGAGGTAGGATTTGAATTCAGATCTTCCTGAGTCTACATCCCCCACTTTATCCACTGTGCCACACTATGCCAACTAAGATTCACTTTATGAATACTCATTCTCCATACAACTTTTCAAAGATGCACCAATTCTATAAAAACAAATTGCTAATATATAGCTATAATTAATAAATTTATTTTGATTGACTCCTAGCAGGTTTATATTTTGGCTTATACAATTAATCAATCCATCATTAGGAAGTTATTCAGCCCTTACTATGTGCTAGTCTCTGAGCTAAGTGCTGGAGATAAAAAGGAAAAACAAACAGTTCCTGCCTTCAAGAAGAAAAATAATTATGTTGAATCAGAGTTTGGCCCCCTAGGAGCTAATTTATAAAATTCTCCTTTTGCGGGTCAGCTACTTGAAGAAGCCCCTGACTCCTCTACATTCCTTTGTATCTACTTTGTATATTTAGAACAACTGCTACAGGTGCTGGTAACCTTCACCAGGCCCTGTCTTTTACCTGCCCTGGAGAGATTTGTGCTGTGTTCACTGCTCTGGGATTGCATGTCTCCTCAGTAGGGGAACTAGGCTCCCAGTATTTTAATTTCACCTCCACCTCAGATTTTGGGGGATCAATTCCATTTGTGGTTGCAGTGTGAGAGGTTCTCCCTAGCAGGGGTGGAGGCTGGGAGAGGATATAAAAAAGCTACCCACAGTGCAAATGCCAATCAGGGTTGGAAAAAGCAGTAGAGTCTTATAAATGCCAAAGTGGGGGCTCCTCCGTCTCTGGGAAACTCCCACCTCTCAGGTGGTCTGCTGTCATGTTTAGTGCTGTAGCTTCTTTGGTAGCTAATGTCTTGATATTGATGGGATCCTGATAAAGCTGCCCCCAGTTCCAGTATTCAAACTTCATTATAGGCCTGGCCCTAGTGAACAGCAGGCTCACTGTATCTACCTAGCCCCCACCCACCCAATGTCCTAACTTATGCCGCACTGTTCACTAAAAGCGCAGGTGTGTCCCTGAACTCTTAGTTCCCACAGAAATAGCAGGTGTGTCCATAGGATGGGAACCTAGCTACTGCCTCTACCTGGTCACTTACTCCAGACGCATTCCCACAGAAACAGGTGTGTTATTGTATTCAATCACAATCATATCATCCATCTAGCCCAATACAGGACCATAATAGCTAGCCAGTTAGAGGGCAGAATGACCAGAATGTTTAACCACCAAACCATAGATGGGAACCCTTCTCCATTACCTAATCCTTTAACAAACTCCTCCTGCCTTTTAAATATTAATGATATTCCTCTATTCTATGTAAATTCCTGTTGTGTCATTGCATCTTTACCCTATAAAAATCCATCTTGCTTTCTCTCAAGTTGCTGGTTCTTATTGAAATTTAGCTCGCTTCATAAGAGGCGTCAATCTCAATAAATGACTATGCTTGGATTAGAGGTAGTCTGACTCTGAATTCTTTGAGACGGTTCCACCGCAACACACTATGAAATCACAACAGTTTTGGAGTAGGCATAGCCCTCACCTCAACAGTTTTTGGCGTCCTTGGGTTTAAACCGCAACAATATGAGCAGGGCAGGAAAGAGGAAAGATACCAGAAGTCTTTTAAGGTTTCATGAGATCTTTGTACCAATGGATAAAAGATAAAAACAGAAAGGGACCCCATCCCAAATTCAGGCTAACCTAGGGGGCTATGGGCTCGAGGAGCCAAACCTGGAGGCTTGTGGGATGAGGCAGGGGCGTTCCTGCCTCCTCAGTGCTCCCTCCCTATTGACCCTCTGGATCTCCTTACACTGACCCTCTCTATGTCCTTATGCCTTAAAACTAACCGCAGGGAGAAGCCGTAGGAGTAGGGTTGCGCTTTACAATACCTATGCAAGAAGTTCCAGCTCAAAAGAAAATTAAAAGAGTCATGATAGCTGACAGGAAGTAGTCAGAGGATATCTGCACCTTCTCTAAAGTGGGGACTAGAGGAAGAGTTTCTCTCTCTCTCTGTCTCTCTCACACACTCACACACACACCCTCCTTCTGTGTACATGCTGGTTGCCCCCAGCTGAATGTTAGTTCTAGAAGTCAGAGAGGAATCTGGAAGACTGAAGACAAAAATCACTTAATCTCTCTGAGCCTTGGTTTCTGAATTAATAAAATGGCAGTAAGAACACCTGCATTGCCTGCTTCCCAAAGGTATTGTTACAACCAAGTCAACAGATATAAAACGAGAAGGGTTATATAAATGCCCATCATCATCATCATCATCACCACCATCATCGCCATCATAAATAACATCATCATCACCATCAAAAAACATCTAGTTTGAAAATTTTTATCTCCTCAGTTATACTCTTCAAAATTTGCACTTAGTATTTCCTCTCTGTGCACAATTTGTGAGGTTATAAAAATAAGCTGATAAAATACACTCTGAGTACATTAATAGCTATTAAAATATAAGGAGGGCTTTTTCACTTTGTGTTTCTTTTAGACTTGGATCATTAAGATTTTCAGCTGCATGACCTGATATTCATTCTTTAAAATCATCTCCTAAGCAAGAATCTCTGACTCTCTCCTTCCTTCCTCCCAACCATACTCCTTTCATAAGTACAAGATCTTATGAGATCTCAAAAGACATCTGGCATTTTTCCTCTTCCCTGACCCCCTCAAATGAGGATATCAGCTACTAGAGAAGTGTAGTGTTCTCCTTGATCATTTGGGAAGGAGCTGTTTGCCTTTCCAAGTGACCTTAAAACAAATTCCAGATTAGTCAAAGCCTTATCATTTCTGAAGTCTATCAACTGTGCTCTTAGTTAAGCAGAAAACATGCTATAAGCACAATACCTAGGTTTTGGGTCTTCTTTGTTGACGATTTTGCTCTGGTTTTAACTTTCTATGAAAATGTACTTCCAAACAAGTATATTAAAATGCCTCTTTAATCTGTTGTTGTTCAGTAATTTTTTTAGTCACATCTGACTCTTTATGACCCCACTTGGGGTTTTCTTGGCAAACACACCAGAATAATGTGCCATTTCTTTCTCCAGCCCATTTTACAGATGAGGAAACTGAGACAAACCATGTCAAGTGACTTGCCAAGGATATAGCTAGTAAGTACCTGAGGTCATATTTGAACTCAGGTCTTCCTGACTGCAGGCCTGCTGTTCTGTGCATTGTGCCACCTTGCTTCCATCTTTGATCTGCCATGCATTATTTCTTGGGATGTTTTCCCTTGTAAGGAAAGTATACAAAAATTCAAAATATGAATAGAGCTCCCCCCCCCCCAAATCACTATGATTATTTTATTTGTGCTCATCAAAAAATTGTTAGTCATAAAATTGAACCCTGGCATTTGAATATAAACCAGGATAATTTAAAGATGTAGGTTCCCATCTTCCATCCCATTATATTCTGTTGTCTTTGGGTTGTTGAAGCCCTGATCCCTCACAATATTTGTTTACATCACAGTTGAGGCATTCTATTCTACCTTTTTATTTATTTATTTTTTTGGAGGGGCAATTGGGGTTAAATGACTTGCCCAAGGTCTCACAGCTAGTAAGTGTTAAATGTCTGAGGCCAGATTTGAACTCAGGTCCTCCTGATTCCAGGGCTAGTGCTCTATTCACTGAGCCACCTAGTCACCCCTATTCTACCTTTTTGGAAAGAAAATATAAGATGCACAAAACTCATATGTTCTATTTATCTAGGTTTGCTAAGCTAAACAATCTGTGTTTGTTATAAATCATAATGTATCCATTAATGATAACTTATGTCTATGTAATGCTTCCCTCACAAACCAGCTTTGGATGTGGATGATACAAGTATTTTTTTTGGCTATCCACATCAATACCATTTTATAAAAGCATCCTAATGTAAAGGGGATGCATCATGGAGTCAGAAAGCTAGGCTCTAAATCCTAGTTCTAATTCCTGCTATACCTGAAGGATCTTGGATAGGTCAATTCAATGAAACATTTATTGTCTAACTTATGCAAGGTCTCCTTTAGCTAGGTAGTGGAGAATCCATGGACAAAAGCAAATATCCTGCCTCAGACACATAAACTATATGGGCCTGGGAAAGTTATTTAACCTCTCTGAACCTCAGTTTCCTCATCACTAAAATGGGAATAATAGGCCTCACCTTACAGGATTGTGTGAGGATCAAATAAGCTAATGGAGGGAAAGTGCTCTGCAAATCTGAAAATGCTCAAAACACCACATTTACATTAGATATTTATCATCATTGCTACTATGGACATCTCATCATTAATATCACAATTCCAGCTCTGTATTCATTCCATGATGCAATGAAACTGAACCTCTGAGACATGAAATGATTCATCCCAAGCCACACAGTCAGTGAGCAATAGATCTGTTCTATCTATTATGCCATAGTAATTTATTATCCCATGGAAACAGTACTAGCTAATGGGTCAGAGGACCTGAGTTCAAATCCTCCTTCTGACATTTATTTTCTATGATCTTGGGCATGTGAGTGAATTTCCTTGCTGCTTAGTTTCTTGATTTGAACTCCATCTATGTAACCACACTGGAATCTAATAAATAGGCTTTTATTTTATCTTGCCCAGATCCAGCTTTTTATCTCACTTCCCAGCAATTTTCAAACGCTGATGCCCTAAAGTCATGCACACATGCCTCCAGGCCACCTCCCAGCCACCCTTTATCTGCTAATCTTCTCCTATTAGAAAGTGGCCTCTTTGAGAGTAAAGACTGTCTTATTTGCCTTTTATTTGTATCCCCAGCACACAGTGCCCTGCATACACTAAGCACACACAGACATATGTACGTGTATATATACAGATAATTCCCCTCCCCTTTTTCTCTCCCCTCTCTCCATCCATTCATCGATCATTTTTCATATCCCACAAGGCTGCATTCATCTGGACTTTTTGATCATTCCCTAGAAAGCTTCATAGCCTAGAACTTCAGCTCTGGAACTTACAAACTCACACCTTGGAAATATCTTCTGTCCCAGGGGCCCCTCCCTCTGATTGGAGTGTGTAGGGGTTCTGTAAAACCTCCACTTAAGGGGGGTGTTCCAGACAGACATTTCTTCATTTCCCACCAGGCTGCTCTCCTCTGGACTTTTCCATCATGTCCTTTGCTGGATATTTTCTCTCCTCTACCTCTTTTCAACTTTATTTTATATACTGTATAGTCTTTTCCATTAGAATGTAAGATGCTTGAGGGCAGAGATTGTTCTTCTCCATCCCTCCAGTGTATTTGTATTCCCACTGCTTACCACAATGCCTTGTACAGAGTTTACTCTTAATAAATATTTATGGATTGGCTGACTATAGTTGTATGTCTGTCTGTATGTCTGCAGGCCCCCAAGTACCTTCTAGCTCTAGACGCTATGAATTCTCTACCAAGATTTCAAGTTACATACAAATAGTTAATGCTAGAAAAAGAATTAGTAGCAGTCAAATGCTCTGCTCATTGCACCAATCTACTTCTATGTCTAGTGTATCCAGTGACTAATTTTTCTCATAATTTCTTAGATTTCTGTCTGAGACATAAAATCAGTAACCATTGCATATAAAGGAAATTCAGTTTAGCACAAGGAGTTAATCTCTTCCGCAAAGGAAAGGTCTCTGTTTATAACAGTGTATAGAACAGATAGAAAAATTGCATGGCTATTCATTCTTCTTGAGAGGCAATGTAATGTGATGAGGAGACAGCTGCCTCCGAAGTAAGGTAGCTACATGACCAAATCATTTAACTTCTCAGGGTTTTGAGTAATTCTGTCAATTGTAGAAAAGGTGTTGATCTATATTGGTAGAGGAAATTTTCTCAGCTGACAGTTACTTAGGCCAGTGAAGTAACAGTTTCCACCCCTATCCCTTTATTCTTTTTAATATGATTTTCCCCCATGGAGAACTTTTTTCCCCTGAAGGTAAATCATACTTGACATTTGTTAACCTAATGGAATTAATTCTATTAAGAGCATTGTCTACAGAGAAGTAATTCAAAAATAGAAATGGTGCCAAAAAGATTAAATTTTGTGTATACAATGGGATCACTCCTTGAAGGTCAACATTGGAGTGCAGTGTAAAATCAATAGTTATCTAAGTGAATTTGTAAAAATTTCATGATGAGAAGAAATACAAAGATGCTAATTGTGTGTTTAATAAAAGAAGTTGTACTTCTCAATTCAAACTATATTAAGTGAGATGAATCCTGATGAATTTTGCTATTTACATTTCAAATTACATGTCATTATCTAAAAGACTTTTGGGGAAAATAACTAAACTATTTCAGTTAAGTGCCATCATCTGCTTTCTGATCACAAAATTTAAACTACCATTTAATCTTAGCCATTTTGATGTAAGAATGACTAAAAAGCTGAATTGTCAATTACAAGGTGATATGGTGAATATTGTACTAGAATCACTAGGAGATCAGTCTGCAGCTCTAACACTTATCGGCTGTGTGACTTGAATAATGTCACAACTACTCTGAGTCTTGAACTCCTTATATATAAAATAGGTCAATAATACTCCTTTTACCTATTGACTAAAGTTGAAAGGGAAGTAGAAACTTTAGATGATTTACTGTAAATTTTATTTTGAATTAGTGCAGTTCCTTTGGAGAGAGATAATACCTTCAAATTCCCACTTAAGTGAAGGTAGAACCTTTCATTCTTCAGATGAAAATAATCTCTTTTCTAAATTCTAGCATTTTGCCTGTTTTGCTTCCCTTTTCACATTTTACCTTGTATTGTGCTTATGTTTATGTCACAATGACATTGATAAACTCCTTGATGGCAAGAAGAGTGTTTTTTAATCCCCTATAATAATATATTCTAGCACTAGTGCCTCCAGATGGTATATACCTAAAATATGTTTTTGAAGAAATTAAACACAAAAAGCGTTTCCATTCACATGGCAGAGCACAAAAAGAGATTCCATATAAAAATGAATCCTTATTTAATACTGTTTGCTTTTCTTTTTAAAAATATTTAACAAATTCTACAGATTACTTTGAAAACTGCCCTTCTTGTCTCTCCTTACTTAAACTTCCCTCTGTTCTCTTCTGTAAATTGCTGCATCTTTCCTTCTTTCCTCCCTTCCTCCCTTCCTCCCTTCCTTCCTTCCTATCTTCCTTCCTTCCTTCCTTCCTTCCTTCCTTCCTTCCTTCCTTCCTTCCTTCCTTCCTTCCTTCCTTCCTTCCTTCCTTCCTTCCTTCTCTCTGTCTCTCTCTCTTTCTCTCTCTCTGTCTCTGTCTCTCTCTGTCTCTTTCTCTATCTCCCTGTCTCTCTCTCTCTCTCTGTCTCTCTCTCTCTCTCTGTCTGTCTCTCTCTCTCTCTCCCTCTCCCTCCCTCCCTCTCTTCCTTCCTTCCATTACTATTGGCAACTCAGCTCTGCAAGGTGAATTATTCTTGGTTATAAACATTATCTGTTTTTCCTTGTGGAATATTATAATTCAAGATCTCCTCTTAAATATAGTACAAGTAGTTGCCAGGTCTTATGTGATCTCAAATATAATATATATAATTCCTATAATTCTTAAACTCCTTTCTGGATACTAAATATATATTTGTATACACACATATGTATATATAAATAAGTGTATACACATATATGTACATATATATGTATTATACACATATAGGTATGTATACATATGCACAAATTTGCACACATATATGTCTATATGTATTCTTTGATGTGTTGTAAGCTCTGCATTTTGGCTATTACATTCCTGGGACTTTTTTAAAAAAAATTTTCTTCTAGAAGGTAATTGTTAAATCTTTACTCTCTGGACCCAATTGATTTGGGTAGTTTTAATTTCTAGTTTTTTGAAATATATTGAAATATGAGTTCTCTAGATTTGCAATAATTTTTCTACTGGTCAGTGTTTGTGTTTTCTTTCATTTAGTAATCTCTCCAGCTCTTGAGGGCCAGGGATTTTGTGCCAGGACCAGGGTTTAGCAACTGCCAAACTTTCAGATGTGATGTTTGATTCTGCTTGATCTTGTCCGAATACTCCTAGGTTCTTGAATTGACTTCCACCTCCAAAGCCTAGGTCCCCCTGAAGCTTTTGATACAGAGTGCTGTATCTTTTGGTTGTTCCCTGGCATATTGGGATAATATTTAGGAACCTCAGAGAGCTTAGGTTGTCCCAATTAGAGTACTGTGGTACTACAGAGGTCATTAGTCCATCCCTGCTACTACTCCACGAGACTTCTGAAGTCCATATATTGGGCTTTCTTACTACCTTGGGTCTTTTTGATCACCCTAGAACAGGGGTGGGGAACCTGTGGCTTTGAGGCCACATGTGGCCATCTTGGTACTCAAGTACAGCCCTTTGACTGAATCCAAACTTTACAGAACAAACTCCCTTAATAAAAGGATTTGTTCTGTAAAACTTGGAGCCAGTCAAAAGGCTACACTTGAGGACCTAGAAGGCCACATGTGGCCTCGAGGCCCTAGGCTCCCCACCCCTGCCCTAGTGCTTTCTCAGGAGAGCCTTCCATTCTTTCTTCCTGTAGACATCCTCTTTGGCCCCCTAGGACTCTACCAGTGTATTGATGTTAGCTTTGTTGGAGGGACTCCCTTTCTTATTTCCCTTGTGCCACTGGCTAACATTTTGTGTAGTTTTCAGGTGAAAGATGACGCTTTAGTTTCTCACTTGATTTTATTATCATTATTTGGTCTGGTGAGAACTTCTAAGGTTTTTAGATTAAGGCATATAGGAACTGGGCTATCTGCTTCCCATTCAGTCATCAGTTATGGCAGGAAGTTTATAAACATACTTTAAAGGCTATTTGATATCTTTTATTTTTATATCTTGTTCCTTTCCAAATATTTCCCTCAACTCTTCCCTATCAAGAAAACCATCCCTTTTTCAAAGAATAAAAATGAATGAGAAAAAACAGGTCAGTGAAATTATTCAACATATCAGCAAAATTTAACATTATCTGCATTGTTCCACACCTATAGTTCCCTACATCTGCAAAGGGGGTGAATTTTATTGTCTCTTCTTTATGACCAAATTTGATCTTTATAGTTACACAGCATTCAGTTTTTGTTATTGTTTTGTTATATTATTGGAGTAATTGTGTGTATTTTTTTCCTTCTTCTGCTTATTTCACTTTGCATCAGTTCATATGATTGCATCTTTCCATACTTCTCTGCTTTTTTCATATTCATAATCATTATTCCTTACAGCACCATAACATTCTATTACATGTATACTCATATGCATCACAATTTGTTTAATCATTCCCCAATTGATGGTCCAGTGTGCAGGTAGGTGGCACAGTGGATAAAGCACTGGGATTAGAGTCAGTAAGACTCATCTTCCTAAGTTCAAATCCTGCCTCAGACACTAGCTATGTGACCCTGGGAAAGTCATTTAACCCTGTTTGCCTCTGATTCCCCATCTGTAAAATGAGCTGGAGAAGGAAATGGCAAACCACTCTAGTCTCTTAGCTAAGAAAACCCCAAATGGAGTGATGAAGAGTCTGAAATATCCTAGCAACAACTTAATGTTTATCAAATTGAATCTAATTTATTGAAAACTAAGGCTTTATCTCTATATGAGGTTTTCTTAATAAGATTGTCTCTTCTTCACCGTGTAGGTAAATATGAAGTTAAGAAAATTGGGAGCAGTGTTTCTTTTGATGGTAGTTTACCCTGGGCTGGATGGGGTTTTCAGGGAGGAGCAGCACTTTTGGTAGGAGGGCTTGCCAAGTGCTGGTCGGGGCTGCTCATCCACTTTTGGTGCCCACCTCTCATTCAGTTCTCACTTGTGGGCTGTAACACACAGCAGTCACACCCTGATAACACTGTCTTGGCAGACAAACTAAACCAAGTGGAAGGTAACCAACAGATCTAAGAACCATTGGTGAGTTAGGAGGATGTTTACCTCAAGCATGTGAAGATATGCCTGGAGGAATGGGCAAATGAGAACAATTTGTTCCAATGGCCATGGAGGCTGAAGCAGGCATTGTGGAATGTTTAGAACTTGGTCAGGCATTGAAGATGCCAAGGTAATCTACTACATTCCAGGCCTGACTTTTCCCTTGCTGCTGGACTTCAGTGACGATGGAGGCTGATGACTTTGTGCAACTCTATTTCATTTACAGCCAATTCATGCACAAGTCAAGACATCACTCATGAAATGAAGGACAAAGAACTAGTTTACCCTGGTGTAAATAGTTTCCACTTTGGTTGTTTCCCATCCTCAGATGGCAAAAGCACTATAATAAATTATTTTCTTTTAAAGGGGGGAAGATAGGGCAATTGGGGTTAAGTGACTTGCCCAAGGTCACATGGCTAGTTTTTATGTTAAGTGTCTGAGGTCAGATTAGAACTCAGGTCCCCCTGACTCCAGGGCTGGTGCTCTATTCACTGTGCCACCTATCTGCCCCTTAAATTATATTTTTTTAAATGGAGAATTGTCTTCTTATAATTCAAGGATGTGTGTTTTTGTCAGGGTATATATTCAATCTACCTCTGAAGATCGCAAATCCTCTACAAATCAGTGAAAATCATAATGGTAAAACACTAATCACTCTGTAGTCAACTAGATAGGGATCCTCAGAATGTAGCTAGACTGGTCCTTTTATAATAGACTTACAGTCCATTGACCTGGCCATTTCAACTTGGTACCACCTGCCAGGGCTCAAAATCTGTTGGCACAGCCTTCAAGAACCTAGGTTCAGCTCCATTCCACACTAATTTATTGAAGGGCAGAAGAGTATTCCAAATCTAGAGTCCTTTGGCCACTTAGTGCCTTGTAAATGTACCCCAATTCAGGGACAACAGCCAATCAACATTACGTGCATAAAAGAGGGTTGGTAAGAATTGATAGTTTGGTCAACTAATGAATTCCTCACATGGAAAGAAGCTAACAAGCTGTTAGTAAGGTATGATGATGTAATATAATAGAAGGACCATACTCCCTATTTTGAAGCACATATAGGCATTCTATATATGTTTCTGGTCTACTGACCATAGGGTAAAGAGATGTACTAATTGGCTGTTGGAGGTAGAAATGGGGTATATTCAAATGTCACTTACTGTCCAAAATAGGGTCTTGTCCTCATTCCTTCTTGGTAGTGTTCAAGTGAGGAGGCAGGGGCTAAAACCTCTGTGGGGAAGAGAGGCCTCAGGCCTTTATTTCTCCATCAGGGCTAATGTGATCTTGTTCATGAGCATACGGTTCTGCTATTTCTGTCTCTGGTATTTTTATTCTTTTCTACTTTTAGGTGAAGGGATATTGTATAGAGCTATAAATTTGTGATATTGTGAGCTTTGAAGGACAGGAGAGATAGGCACCCAAAATTCCAGAATTCAGCTGGCAGCCATACAGTAAGGATCAAAGTTCCAAGTGACTTTTTGGATCCAGAATAGATCAAAATTAGCTAAGAAGGAACTCTAGAAATTTATCACTTAGCTATAGAGAATTTGGAGGCAAACTTGGTGTAATAAATGGTTTGTGGAAACTGCATTAGGTTTATGCTGACTTTCCTCAGGACTAACATGGTATAGGGAGAGTGTGCCCCTAGAAGTTGGGGAGCAACTGGTTTGTAGTTTGGTTTTGCTCTTCAGAATAAATATCTCTTTGCAAAAACTAATTAATTACATGAAATTGGAGCACTTATCACTAGTGACAAAGACGAAGGAGAACATATTGGAATAAGAAGCTTGAGCTGGGAGTATTAAAGAGGCATCTTACCCTCTCAGAACCTCCAGGGTGTAGATTTAGCCTTGTTCAAGGACATCTTCTACTCAGTGAGAGTAGAAGTTGGAATGAAGATCCCCAGATCTTATAAAGTCTATGCTGCATTAACTCATCACCTCACTCTCTATGAGGTAGGAAGGGCAGGCATTATTATTCGTATTTTCCAGATAAGGTAACTAAAAGCCAGAGAAGTTAAATGACCTATAGTCATACTTCAAGTTAATATTGGAGCTAACCTTATGACTTAGATTAGTCCAGCGTACCTCTCCTCTCTATTTCTCACCTCTTCTCTCCTCACCTATCTAGGCCTTTCCTTTCCTTCCCTTCCCCTCCCCTTCTTTCCCTTCTCTCCCCTCCTCTCCCTTTCCTCCTCTTTTCCCTTCTCTTCCCTTCCCTTCTCCTCTTCTATTCTTTTCCTTTCCCTCCTTTTTAAAACTACTTTCCCCCTAAAATCTGTGTAAATGTTAGATTATAATGTATATACAGATATCCACTGCTTATTGTTGTTTCCATGTTGCCTACTCATTTAATATGTCACATGTGGTTTTTTTTTTTGCTTTTTGGAGGGCAATTGGGGTTAAGTGACTTGCCCAAGGTCACATGGCTAGTATTTTTGTTAAGTGTCTGAGGTCAGATTTGAACTCAGGTCCTCCTGACTCCAGGGCCAATGCTCTATTCACTGCACCACCTCCACAGGTGTTCTTTAAATAACTGGCATTAAGGACTGACTACCAGTGTCCCTGTATACTTAGAAAAAATATCTCTGGGCAACCACCTTCGAATTCTATAATTCAGTCATGGTCCAAAAATTCAAAACTCAATGATTTCTTAGTCATCACATGCTTGGAAGCGAAGAATGGTAGCTGGACTGAATTGAAAAATAGTTGTTTAAACTGCTACCAATCTTCACAAAGGAAAAAAAAGAACTCTTGTGAAAGAGCATAAGCAGATGTGGTTCATGCTTTAACTCACCACTTAGGCTTTGTGTAGCTGTCATCTGGATCTATACTGCTATGTCCCAGGTGTGTTGTGTCATATGATGTGAACACAGAGCTCTCCAGAAACGAGTTGTCTGTCCTCCTTAGAAAGTGATTTTAGGTTGAATCTGCCCAGGAAGCCTGCATCAAAGAACATTTTTCCTTCTCTGACTTGGTGCACTATATTTGCCCATACCCTCAATTTGCAACCCCCTTCAGAGTACAGGACATTGACTCAGGGTCTCTTCCAACCTTGAACTCCAAAATACTGTAGCATCATACACAATTGAACCCAATAAGCCAGTTCAATCAATTTCCTTATGAATAGATTCTTCTGTGTGGTGCACATCACGGTGATTTCTAACTTGCAGTATCTCACTATGGTTCCCACTAGCTTAGCCAGCTAAATATCCCCTTTAACTTACTTGGCACAGACTTTCCCTTTGGGGCATAATGATCTCAGCTGTGTTGTTAGTGTACAGACAGAATTTCTGTTTAGGAAATGTCTTGATTAGGCAAAGCTCTCCAACAGTGGTTTCTGATATAATGGAAAGAACACTAGACTAAGTCAGGAGTTCTATTTATGCCATTCATAAGCCAGGTAATTTCTGGAATTTACTTCTTTGTTGCTCTGTTCTCTCACGTGTTAAAAGGACATAAACACCTACTCTGCCTGCCTGACTGCATTGTGAAGATCGAATGAGATAGTGTATAAGAAAGTACATTGAAAATTTTACAGTGATCTATAAGTATAGAACATTATTTGAATACATAAGCTAAAATAAAGTTATTGAGATAGAATTAATTAATGCTTATTTCCCCAAAATCATACCTATTAAAATACACTGAACTTTTAAAGGTCAAGTTAGAACACTGATTAGTATTTCAGGAGTTTTGTATCCTATTCCTGATTCTAGTGGGGGTTCTAATACTATCACTTCATTGTTAGGATTACTTTACTCTGTGCCTCAGTTCCCTACCTGGAAATGGGCAATAACAATTTCTTAAGGATATTGTAGCCATAAAAGAAAAGAAGGAAAAGCCCTTTGGTCTTAAATGTTGTACAAACACAAGTTACCGTTTTAAGTCCTAGAACTAAAACTGGGATCTTGATTTTCAAAGGACACATTTAATATATCGAGTCTTTTCTCAAATTACATTAATGAAATTCCTGACTAGTAATTCCTGGAATTACAGTTTCTCACCTTAGATTGGTCAATATTTCTAAAAGGGATATGTGATCTCCTTAGCTGCCTATGTGTTTTATCCTTTTTCCTCAAATTATTATGTGTGTACTTATTGGTTTATATGTTATGTGCCATTGGCAGTATTCACAACCCTTGGGGGCAGGCAGGAGATAATTATGTTTTGATTTGTTTTGTTTTGTCACTGTGTTCCCAGCATCTATCACAATGCTTTGAGTATAGTAGGCTCTTCACATGATCACTGAATTTGAGAGTTAGAAAAGACCTCATTAAATATCTAGTCCAATTCATATGCTAAAGGAATCCCCCCCATGCCCACCAACTAGTAATTCAGACTCTCTGTCTGAGGACCTCCAAAGAGGGAGACTCCATTTCTTCTTGAGACAAGCTGTTCCACTGTTCAAAAAAAAAAACTCCAATTGTTAGGAAGTTTTTCCTGACATCTAATAACGTGTATTTTCCTCTTTGTTGCTTGTACCCAAGGGCCTAACACACCAAGTGTGACAGTTCTTCCAAATTTTAAAAACCATGTTTCCCTTGGCACTTCTTTCCTTGTGACTAAATAGGCCTACTTCCTTCAAATGATTCTCAAAGGACATGGACTCAAGGCCCTTCACCCTCTTGGTGACACTCCCCAGGTAACTGAAAACTTCCTTAGACTCTGGTGCCCTGAACACAATACTCAAGATAAGATCTAATGAGCAAGGTATCCATTTGGACTATCCTCTCCTTATTCTTGGCAATTATGCCCCTCATAATTCAGCTCAAATTCATATTAACCTTTTTGGCCGCCACCTCCCAGTGCTGAATCATATTAGATTTGCAGTCCGATAAAAACCCCAGTTCTTTTTCAGAACAACTGATCCATACCTCTCTTGTTTTATGTTTTTGCTTTTTTGCATTTGTTTGTGTCCAAAATTATGCCCCAAATTCATGGTCAATTTCTATTAAGGTGCCAATGCATAGTAAAAAATTATGTAAATGTTTTCCTATTCCCATTCAGTAATAACTGGAGGTCACTGATCTCTTAAATATCCTAAAGTTCTATTCAAGTCCATAACTCTTTTTCTTGTGTCTTTTTTTGTTAGATTTGCCTTCATCTAAAAGAGGTATATTATAGTCCAACACTATTTTACCTTAGTCTTTTTCTGTATTTGAATAATTTTTCTTTTAAGGATTAAGATTCCATGTTATTCAATATATCTGTATTAAATATTTATATTAATTTGTTGGTTATAGTACCTTTATGCATAATGTGGTTTTCCTACTGATCTTTTTTTATTATGTTCATTTTTATTGTTGCCTTATTTTAAGTTATGATTGGCACTCTTGTTATTCTGAATTTACCTGAAGCAAAAGGGATTTTGCTGTAGCCCCCTATTTTAATGTTCTATATTTTAAAAAATATATTTCTTGTAGGTAATATATTGTTGCATTCTGCTGTTAAATCTATTTTGCTATCCTCTCCCATTTTATGGGTGAGTTCATCTTATTCACCTTAACTGAACAAAATACCATCAAAGAGAACAAAATCACTCTAAGACCTTCCTGTCTTATTTAATTTTTTCTATGACTCTTATTTAGGGGGCAGAGCCAAGATGGCTGCATAGAAGCAGGAAAACTCTGTATTCAATTCAGCCCAATGCTCCAGCCTGTCTAGATACTTTTGGATTATGTGTTATCCACTGTGTTAGCTCTCTTGCCCAGCTTTGTGTCATATACAATTGTGATTAGCAGGGATTTACCTAGGGATTCTTAACATGGGGTTTGCAAACTTGTTTTTTTTTTAAATAATAATTTTATAATTATATTTAAATATAAAAGATTTACTTTGCAATTCTATGTATTTTATGGTGTACATTTAGACACATTATTCTAAGAAAGGGTCTATAGGCTTCACCGGACAACTAAGGGGATCTATGACATACACACAAAAAGTTTAAAAACCCCTTAGCTGTATCTTCAAGTAAGTCATTGAAAAAATATCAAACAGCCCAGGGTCAAACATGGTAATAATAAATAAATGCTCATGGAATTTGATAATTGGGGCTGACCTGAAGATGTTTTGAGGAAACAAATCAAAACTTGATCAGTAACAAAAGAGAAAGGAAGGAATACTAGAGAAATGGAAAAAGAATTTAAAAGTGAAGTGACATTGTTTTAAATAAATGATAAGACTACTGTGCTTGGATTTGCTTTTGAGAGGTATTCAAAGTCTCATGCACATCTGGGAAATTTCAAACATTTTAGATGGTATTTACCAGACTGCCACTGCAGCAGGCAGCATTGGCAGAGCTTGCCAAATTTGTGCTTAGAGGGATCTATAAGACATGCCAACTATTTTTATGAATTTGTAAGTTTGGCTGACATACATTTTCTAGTATCTGAAACGTCCCATTTGGCTACTTGGACACTTAAGTCCAATTCTGTAATATGTGGGTGTGACATTCACTCTTGCTGCACTTACATAACAATAATCTGTCATTTGTCATTTCTTTTGTATAGCTGACTTAATTTACTGAATAAACTTATGTCATTTCCAGCAAACTCTTCTTCTCTTAGGTGATGTTCTGCCAGAAACAGGAAGGTTGCTATTATTTATGGTCATGTCTAGACATAATTTTAACTCTAATGGACATTGCAATTAAATCAAGAATAGCTAATGAATAAATTCCCTAGATATTGACAGAACCAGATTGGAAAAGGGGAAATTGCAACTATGTGCTTCTATAGATATAAGGCAATCTTTTTAGACATGGCATATTTTTTAAAATGCAATTTAAATTGTTAAACAAAATATTTTTCCTGTGACCTGAATTTTTTTGCTTCTGTAATATTTTTCATGTGAGTAAACCCACAGAGTAACTGTGCAATAAAAGACCAAAACTAGTCAGGAACACCTGGTTCAAGCCTGACCTCTGACACATATTGGCTATGTTACAGAAGCAAATCATGTAAACTCTGAAGGTCTCTAGACAACCATCTAAAACTATAAAATACAGACAAGTAGCTGAGCTGGAGAGAATTTCCTCCTTGAGTTTTCTATGCTGATGAAATAAAAAATTGAGACCAAAGAAATTCAAGAAAATTAAAATCTACTAAAAATCCAGAAAAAACATAAATCTATTAAAAATCATCAAAATCACTAAAGGAGATTTAAAATTCTTCAATCACGAGAGTTGTGGTTACAAGATTACTGAGGAGTTATTTCATAATTCAGAATAAAATGGAGATGATTAGTTTCTAAGTGTTACTTCTCATTGAAGGGTTGGAGTCACAAGAAATCACAAGCATTAAACATATTATTCAGTTTTGCAATAAGACAGTAAGAATTCCTATTTCTTTTGCCTTTTTTGTTGGGGGGAAGGCAGGGCAAATGGGGTCGACTGACTTGCCCAAGGTAACATGGCTAGTAAATATCTGCAGCTGCATTTGAACTCAGGTCTTCCTGTCTCCAGGGCCACTGCTCTATTCACTGCGCCACCAAGCTGCCCCATTCCTAAAATATTTTAAAACTGAAATAGAGACATTCCTTTATTCATGCATAGCAACTGGTATAGCTGGGATCCAAACCCAGGATAGAAATATGATAATAACTTAAAAAATAGATGGTACCTCAGATGCCATAAAGTCTAAGCCACATCTGAAATAGACTCCCTTCTACAACACATTCAATAAAAGACCATTCAGATTTTGCTTAGGAAGGAAGTCAGCTCCTTCCGTTTCTCATTCTAGTCCAATGTATTTTCTACTAAGCCATGCTGTCTTTTTCATTGGGTATTATGTTTATTCAAACAATAGTTTTACCTGCACTGTTATTTTTAATTGGTTCTTCATATATCATATAGCAATAATTCATTGAGGGAAAGTATCACTTGCATGAAAGGTCAAAGTAGATCTAGTGGCTCCTGATATCATGTGCCTAGTTAGAGTTTTAATTTCCTTAAGAGTATTCAGAGGGTCTATGTAATCATGTGGCCAGAGTGCTAGACTTGTAGTCAGGACAAATTGGATTTAAATCTTGCCTTTGATGCTTGCTAGCTGTATGACCACAAGCATGTCACTTAATTATTCTGAATTTTGGACAACTCTCTAAGATGATAACTTAATGGAAAGTGCCATGGAGATGAAATCACATGTCCTTGACATGCTATTCATGTTTAGCTTAGACTAATTACTTTTGAGACAAGAGAGCCATGTTAATTCCTCTGGTAGGAATGAAGGTTAAAACCTTTGTCAGATAAACAGCCTGGTCATCAGGAGACCTGTTTTTGCTTCGACTGACTGAAAAAAAATGATGATCTAGTTTTGTCCAATTCACCGAATCTCTCTTTTCCATCTGTAAAACAGTTATGTGGATTCATTTTAAATATACATTTGGAATATTTAAGCATACCAAGACCACAATCTAAAGTATTTTCGCGTACTTCCACAGACAGTCCTATTTAAGGGAAATACATATGAATATCTCTTCAAGAAGATTAAAGCTTTGCAATATAAATGTCTGCCAAACTCCAGAATATTTGCTGAGAAATGTAGTGAAATGTGATAACCTGCAGAATCTTGAAGAACAAGATAGCTGCTGCATTCATATCCTTAAGAGGATATGAAAATCACAGCTAAATGATGTCCACCAAAAGGTTTGATTATTCCTTCGAGACAAAAACAAGAACTATCAATCCATCAATAATCATTTATTAAGCCCCTACTATGGGTGAGAGATTGTGGTAGGATTATAGATAAAAAAATAAACCAAGCCTAATTCCCAAGGCGCTTACACTTTACCTGTAAAAAACAACATGTACATATATAAGTATATGCAGAATAAGTACAAAAAATACAAAGTAGTTAAATGCAAGGGGGTTAGGCAGGGAGGGGACTGGCTACTGGGGAAAAAAGAAAAGGCTTCATATCAAAGGTAATACTTGAACTTCTTTTTGTTGGGTTTTTTTTTTTTGGAGGAGACAATCCAGGTTAAGTGACTTGCCTAGGATCACACAGCCAGTAAGGGTCAAGTGTCTGAGGCTGGATTTGATCTCAGGTTCTCCTGTCTCCAGGACCAGTGATTGCATCATCCACTGTGCCACCTAGCTACCCTTTGAACTGCTTTTTGAAAGAAGCAAAGAAGTCTATGAGGCTGAGGTGGGAAATGATGTTACACATAGGGAATGAAAAAAATCTATGTATAGTGTGTACATGCATATATATATATACATGTATATGTGGCTATATATGTATATATGAGTATATAATAAAGACACATATATGTTTTACTTCCTCTAGAGAACCATTGGAAGTTATTGAGTGAAAGAAGAATATGGGTTAGATTTGCACTTAAGGAAAAGAGAGACTGTGAGGCCCTGAAATAAAGTTTAGCTAAAGGAAAAGAGATGTTTGGAGATATAAATGTCAACATGTGGCAACTGATTGGATGTAGGAGATGTAGGACAATAAGGAGTCAAAGATGATACCACCATCACAATTTCCTTGGCACCCATCATGACACATAGATCTTTGTTCTTTACTGTCTGATTGTCACTCAAAGATTGCATGATGTGCATAGAAGAATTCAAGCCCACTAAACATCTTTCTGTCTTTCATTGGATGATGAATTGCATAGAGAGCTTACCCTCCTCCCCACCCCCAGATTCTTTCACTGGAGTGAAAAAATACTAATTAAAATATTAGTAGCTGAATTTATATAACACCAAGTTTTTTTAAATTCTTTACATTCATTATTGTATTTGATCCTTATTTGATATTATTTTATAGATGAGAAAACTGAGAATTAAAAAAATTGTCTATTAATTTGTTTGTTTACTTTTAGTTTACAAGATTCAGTTCCACAATCCCTTGAGTTTCAAATTTTCTTCCCCATCCTCTCTTCCCGCCCCTCACACCCCATGGCGGCATGCAATCAAGTATAGGATCTGCAAATACTTTCATATTAGACATTAGTCAGGTTATAAAGAAGGATTGTAATGGATGGAATGAATAATGGGAAAGAGGAAATAAAACCAAACAAGAAAAAGAACAAGAGCAGGTAGTTTGCTTCAATCTGCATTCAAACTCCGTTCTTTCTAGTTCTTTCTCTGTATGTAGACATTTCTCTCCATCATGAATCTTTTGGACTTGTCTTACTTTGGAGCAGGTGATTTGCTTCAAACTACATTCAATCTCTGTTTTTTCTAGTTCTTTCTCTGAATGTAGACATCTCTCTCCATCATGAACCTTTTGGAGTTGTCTTCTTCATTGCTGAGAAGAGTCCAGTCTATCAAAGTTGGTTGTTACACATGTTGTGTCTGTAATTGTGTACAAATTTCTCCTGGTTCTGCTCTTCTCATTCAGCATCAGTTTGTATAAGCCTCTTCAGGTAAATATGAAGTCCGTCTGCTCCTCATTTCTTATAGCACAATAGTATTCCATTACATTCGTATACCACAACTTGTTTAGCCATTCCCCAATTGATGGACATTCCCTCAGTTTCCAGTTCTTTGCCACCACAAAAAAGAGTTGCTATAAATATTTTTGTATATATGGGTCTTCCTCTCCCTTCTATGATCTCTTTGAGATACATCCCTAGAAGTGGTATTGCTGGGTCAAAGGGTATGAAATTATTTATAGCCCTTTGGGCATAGTTCCAGATTGCTCTCCAGAATGGTTGAATCAGTTCACAACTCCACCAACGATGCATTAGTGTTCCAATTTTTTCAACATCCTCTCCAGTATTTGTCATTTTCCTGTTTTGTCATCTTAGCCAATCTGACCAGTGAGATGTGGTACCTTAGAAGTTATTTTGATTTGCATTTCTCTAATCAATATGATTTCAAGCATTTTTTCATATGCTTATAGATATCTTTAATTTACTCCTCTGAAAACTGCCTGTTCATATCCTTTGACCATTTATCAATTGGGGAATGACTTATATTCTTATAGATTTGACTCAATTCTCTATTTATTTTAGGAATAAGGCCTTTATCAGAGACACTGGTTATAAAAATTCTTTCCCAATTTTCCATTTCCCTCTTAATCTTGATTACATTGGCTTTGTTTGTACAGGAACTTTTCAATTTAATGTAATCAAAATTATCCATTTAGCATTTTATAATGCTCTCTAATTCTTATTTGGTCATAAAGTCTTCCCTTCTCCATAAATCTGAGAGGCAAACTATTCCTTGCTTTCCCAGATTGCTTACCTTATCAGCCTTTATACCTAGATCATGCACCCATTTAGATTTGATTTTGGTATATGGTGTTAGATAATGGTCTATGCCCAGTTTCTGCCATACTATATTCCAGTTTTCCCAGCAGTTTTTGTCAAATAGTGAGTTCTTATCCCCAAAACTGGTGTCTTGGAGTTTATCAAACAGTAGATTACTATAGTCATTGAGTGCTGAGTCTTGTGTATCCAATCTATTCCATTGATCCACTACTCTGTTCCTTTAGCCAGTACTAAGTAATTTAGATGACTGCTGCTTTATAATACAGATTAAAATCTCGTATGGCTGGGACACCTTCCTGAATATTTCTTTTCATTAATTCCCTTGATATTCTGGAACTTTTGTTCTTCCAAATGAATTTTGTTACTATTTTTTCTAGTTCTATAAAGTAATTTTTTGGTAGATTTATTGATATGGCACTAAATATGTAATTTAATTTATGTAAAAGTGTCAGTTTTATTATATTAGCTCAACCCAGCCATGAGCAATTGATGTTTTTCCTATTAGTTAGATCTGACTTTATTTGTGTGAAAAGTGTTTTGTAATTGTGTTCATATAGGTCCTGGATTTATTTTGGCAGGTAGATTTCCAAATATTTTATAATGTCTACAGTAACTTTAAATGGGATTTCTCTTTCTATCTTTTGCTGTTGGATTTCATTAGAAATGTATAGGAATGGGGAAGCTAGTTGATGCAGTGAATAGAACACCAGCCCTGGAGTCAGGAGAATATGAGTTTAAATCCAGCCTCAGACACTTAACACACACACACACACACACACACACACACACAAAACTAGCCAGGTGATCTTGGGTAAGTCACTTAACTCCAATTGCTCTACCTTCCCTGCTCCAAAAAGCCAAAAAAAAAAAGGAAAGAAAGAAAAAAAAGAAAAGAAATATATAGGAATGCTGAAGATTTATGTGGGTTTATTTTATATCCTGCAACTTTGCCAAATTTATTTATTGTCTCAAGTAGTTTTTTACTTGATTCCCTAGGATTCTCTAAATATATCATCATATCATCTGCAAAGAGTGATAGCTTGGTCTCTTCTTTGCCTAATTTGATTCCTTTGATTTCTTTTTCTTCTCTAATAGCTACTGCTAACATTTCTAGTACCAGATTTTATAGGAGGGGTGATAATGGACATCCTTGTTTCACACCTGATCTTATTGGAAATGTTTGTAGCTTATCCCCATTACATATAATACTTGCTGATGCCTTTAAATAGATGCTACCTATTATTTTAAGGAAGACTCTATTTATTCCTATGCTTTCTAATGGAAAACTGAGAATTTTGAAGTTTATATAACTCTATTATATCACACAGCAAGTATCAGAGGTAATATTTCAGTCCATTTTTTCCTAACTCCAAAGCTAGGTCTTTCAAGCAGAAACATACTAAAATTATATCTTCACCTCCCATTTACAAACATAAACACACACACACTCCTCTACAAAAGCTATTGTCTCAACAAAAATTGAGATCAACATTAACCATACAAAGTTTTTTTTAAAAAGAAAAACAATCAATTCTGCAGCATATCTACATATAAAAATACTCAAATACAACATTCTAGCTTGCATTGGTTCATTGTTTCTGCAGAAGTAGCCTAAACCACTGCATTATTTTATTTTTTTAATCAAATCCTTCCAAACATCCAAGATACAAAATAAAGACCATTTTAATTTTATTCATTCATTTTTTTTATTTTTACAAATTCTCTCTAACTGTAGAAGTCAAGAAATGTGTTGTTCTTCTGATGCTCTTTCCTCCTGATTCTCTAATAACAGTCTTACTCTACATTGAATGGCTTGCTGGTTGCTGTAACATATGGTAATAGGTCATCTGTAACACACTTTAACACCATATTAAAAACAAACCAGACCATTTTCTTGAGTTCATGTAGACAGAGCTTTAGCAATTCTATATAATAAATGCAACCTAATGTAGATAAGTTCCTGCAATATGTTATGATTCTTTTAGAATGTTAGACAATGATCTACTGAAATCTCCTAGAAGTATTTTCCTTCATGGTGAGTAATGAGTTAGACATACTACCCACTCTCCCAGGCCATTATGGAAACGCTTAGTCTACTGTTGTCAAATTGTATCCTAATTCATGTCCTTACCTGAGCTCTTAATTTCCTAGGGTATCATTTAGCAAACTCTCAGACTAGAAGGGAAAGACTGAAAATGTCTTCCTACTAGGGAGAGGCTTTGGCATAAGGAGAATGAACACTTAGTAAATGATTTAATAGTAAATTATTTCATGTATCTAGTAAAGGCACTGAGAACATTTTGGCCACATTTAAACAAGGAAAAGTTATTATGGAGGTACAATGGGGTGTAGATTTTCTCTTTTTTTGGTTTGAAACATAATTATGAGGTTTTCAAAATATTCATGTTTTCAAGACTGATCTCATAGTTATAAAGAAAAAGGATCTAAAATTGATTTGCTGGGAAATATACATTTTAAAAGCTATTTCTTTGATTTTTCTTTTTATGCAGTTGTTGCTGTTGCCAGGCTGTAATTTTTGTTGCTATGATGTTGTTATGTGTGCCAGAATTTTATGTTCATTTATGATATGTCACCTGATAGAAGATTGAATGCTACCAAGTTGTCAGTAGATCATCTAGGAAAGCATTCCAAACCTCAGCTGTGCCATGTTTGTGGCTTGGTTTGTGTTTCTTTCTAGCTGATTAAATTAAAATTACCCAGAACATAAATTCTCTGACACAGAGAAATCATTGACATATAAGGTTATCCATTAATTAAGGCAAATTCAATAAAGGTTTAATTAATTTAAGAAAGGAACTGAGGACTTTGGAATACATTGGACTTTCTTCCATGGTACAACGTATTATTATTCTTTCAATGGTACAACGTATTATTTGAAATGAATTAATTTGGGGAGATTTCTTGAGACAGTATAATAACATCTTCATTTTTCTAAGGTTGGCGATCAAAACAGCAAGCTAGTTGCAAATCTTACTTTGTGTCATTCTTGGTAACATGGAATTCCAACACATTTCAGTTAATCACTATACAGAATTAAAAGAAAATTTAACTCGGTTCTATCTTTACTTGCCACTTAATTTTTTAAAGTCACTAAAGAACTGATGTTTGCTCTGAAAGCATTTTTAGTTTCTGTCTCTGAAAGATAAAAAGACTTTCTGCACATTTCCAAATTTATGATTTATACTATTCTACTTTTCATTCTGTAAGGTGGTTATTGGTATCTGTTATTTGATTCATTTGTGTTTCTCCTATTTTTCTATATATGTGAATATAACACATTGATTCTGCACACTTTAGACAATATGCATGATGCGGGGAATCTACATATGTCTATATAAATACAGTTAACCCAATATGCATTTCGTATAAACTGATTCCTTTAAAAATTTCAAATAATGAGAATAACTCCTCTTCATGAGGATGTAAGTTTTCAGCTCACTGTGTATCTTATGATATTCCTGTCTTTACTGAGCCAATTGGAAATCTGTTTAATCCAGGTTTCTAAATCTGATGGAAATTGTAGTATACATTCTTTCTGTGAGTCATGATAATTAGTTATGTAATAAATGGCATTTTCAAGGTATTTGCCTCATCAGTGAAATCTCATGATAAAGTGACTTGCTAGGAATATCTAACATACTATCCCACCACAGTGGGTACTCAATAAACATTCATGAATGTGGTCTTTTGGGAAAGGTGTTGTTGTTCATCTGTCATTCTTCAAGAGGACCAAAGAGGACTAATGAGACCCAATGACATCATGAGGGTGATGTCTTGATTTGTAAGTTAATTGGGTGTGAGGCAGAACTGAGCAAAGTCACCACCCTCACTTTCTCCTCCAGAATTATTAGAGTCCGCAAGACAAGAAAGGGGTAGGGAGAGATTAGGAAGACTCATTGATATATGGAAATGGTGTTGTATAAACTTTCAGCTTGCAGCTAGGTGCCACAGTGCCACTGCCAGAGCTGGAGTCAGGAAGACTTATCTTCCTGAATTTGAATCTGGCTTCAGATACGTGCTAGCTATGTGACCCTGGGCAAATCACTTAACTGTGTTTGCCTCTTTTTCCTTATCTATGAAATGCTGGAGAAGGAAATGAGTGTTGGACAGAACTGAGAACAACTAAAGAACAACAAATTTTCACCAATGCAGATTAATAAGTGGGTTGTAATTTATATATTTTTAAAAGAATTATTTGGGACCCTGAGAGATTAAATGATTTCCATATGGCCATAGTATATATTGGAGTCAAGACTAGAACCTAAGTCTTCCCAAATTCAAGTGTGGTCCTTTATCCACACTTGGCCACGGTATAGGTTAAAGCCTTAGAATAACAGTGACCTGGATCCAAATTCTGACTGTGACACTTACTAATTGTGAGACCACAGATAGTCGTTTAAACTCTCTGAGCCTTTGACAACTTTCTGAGACTTCTAAACAGAGAGGTTTGATCATACTATATGGAAAATCATTCCTTTCTTCTACTTACTACATACTACAAAATTAATCTTGTTTATTTTAATATGGATAGCATATGCATATCCTCCTCTGTTTAGCTTGAAATTCTTCACAACCTGACCTCAGTCTATCTGTCCAGCTTTATTATACATCATTCCCAATTTAGTATTCTGTGATGCAGCCAAAATGATCTTCTCTTTACACATAGCACTTTATCCATGCCTTTAACCTGGTTGTCCCCTTTGCCTTGAATTTCTTCCCTTTTCATCTATATCTCATAGCATCACTTCCTTCCTTCATGTCAGAGTCAAATCTCACCTTTTACATAAACCTTTTCTAAGATTCCCCCATGTGAACTCCATCCTTAACTATCTTGCAGTTATTTGTATTTGCTCTCTGTTTTGCATGATCTACATACATAAAGGTTTCCTCAGATAGAATAAAAATTCATAAAGTAGGCATTGTTTCCTTTGTGTTTGCGTAATGAGCATGATGATGAATGGGGCTGTTCAGGGAAGACAAGTACCTCTGCTTTGAGGTTTTGCTGAGTCCTTTTCAGGGGTGCTTAATCCAACTTTGATGCTCACCTCTCACCCAACTCTTACCTGTGGCTCTAAGAAGCTGTAGCATGTACAGCAGCCACACCCTAGTAAAACCATTTTGGCAGAAGGGCTTAACCAGGTTGAGGATAACTGATGGCCTTCAAACCTGTCCATGAGTTAGGTGGCTGTCTACCCTAACATGTCAATGAAGACTTCCTTCAGTGGAATTGGTGGATGAGAATAATTTGTTCCAGTGGCTATGAAGGTATTGGAAGTAGGCACTGTGGAGAACTTAGGGGCTGGTCAGACATTGAAGACACCAAAGTCTTCCATTGCATCCTGGGCCATTGACAGTCATCTCAATCAGCCAATTTCAGTACTTTATCTAGATCCAGCAGTCATTCTCTGAGCTATTCAATGCTCACAGTATTCTAAGCTTTGTTCATGGAATTTCCTTATCTATAGTGGTATAATTAACAAATTCTGAAAACAACAAAAACTGCAGCTCTCTGTGCAGGATATCTATACCACTTCTTAGACAGGCATAAATAGCAATATCTGGTCAGTCATGCAGATCTATAGCCATGGCATTGGGATAGATTCCTAGTAAAAAGTAGAGTTATTCTAACAAAGGTATCTTAAGCCCAGTGCCCCGCCTCTAAATCATATGTTTCTATCATGATCTTGGGATGGCAGGTAGAAAGTTATTTTGAGTTCTTTTGGTTTCGCTGTTGTTGTTTTGTCAAAAAGGTTGAAAAACGGCATTTATTTCAGACACAAAAGCCCCGGATAAAGATATATGGAGGAAACTAAACTCATTTTTCCTACCCTGATAGCATGCAGTGAAACACAGGCATTTAGAAAACTGGAGTATATTACAGTAGTAGTAAAGGGTCCTGCATGCACCCCAAAACTGTGTGCAACAGAGATCATTACCCAAATAATATGTAGAGGCTTCTCAAGGTAGAAAGCAGAAAGGGATGGTTTATTACAATCTTGAGAAAGGGCAACCCCCAACCACTCCCCTGCCCCCGAAATGGTCAGGGAGAAGTGTTCCACAAAGGAAAATGGTGAAGTTATATAGCCCTAATGTGGAATTCTCCCCCACCCCCTTGCTGACCCTTTTCTTCCATTGGCTAGACCTCAGGTGCACAATCTAAGCATGGCAATCTACCCCAAGTGCCTGGAACAAGGAAATAGTAGACCACCCAATGTACTTTTGAGAAAGCACTTCTGTCCTTATTTTGAATGTCTTATGCTGAGTTGTCACTGGGGAGGGGGATGATTCCCTACAGCTCTGAGCTTTGAGTCCTTGTAAATCATGTGATTTCAGCTAAAGGGGACTCAGGCCTGTTCCCATAAGAAACCTTACTAGATTTTAGGGTATAGTCTGAGAAGTTTTCACCTCTCCCACTCAGGTCCTATTTCATTTTTTTTTAAATTTCTGGTTTCTTTGAAAAATGAAAGGCAATGTATCTAATGGATGGTGAGCAGGTTTCAGTTGGGACAAGCTGACTTTAAGTCCTACCACTGACAGATACTGGCACTATACAGGTCCAGTCCTTATTACTTTTTTTTAAGGACCTACTTTTTCTTTACCATTTTGAAACAAAAGAAAATTTGAGAGCATTCTATAGTATAGTCAGGGGCTAATAGTTCATTCTGACACTTTATTTCCTTAAATTGTGCAAGTTAATCAAATGAGAACAAGAAAAATTTGTTCTCAAATCCTTCCTTGTTAAATAAAAAGGATCTTGAGAAATATAAAAAAAGGGGGGATTTGGATGACTATCAATATTTCCAAATGGCAACTCTATGGATGATCACAATATTTGTATAAGAAGGGAAGATATGAAACATAATGCACATATTGAGTTTAATTTAAAGCACCCATTGTAGTTGATTCTTAAGAAGATTAACAGCCTCCAATACCATAAACAAACCAGACTAAAACCAAACACCTGATTTGAATTCACTTCTGATGTCTCAAGCCTCAAAACAAACAAATGGAATTTTCCTCAAAGGCCTCTTCTGTTTTTCTTTATTATACACCTGAGACCTCATAGGTTGCTTTTATTTTAGGTGATACAGACTGCTAAGGACATACTGAATGATATTTTATGTAGTGAGAAAGACACGTGTCCTGAGGACACACTCCTTAAATAAAGGTCATTCTGACCCTTGTGTTTCTAAATTTTGTGAGTGTGAACCTGTGTAGAGTTGTTGAGAATGGTGGTGGGTAGGAGGTTAGAAGAGGCAGATTGTGAAATGAAGAGGTCACTCCTAAAATCCTGGGATTGAATGGGTAGAGATATTTCAGCCTCATTACCCATCCCAGGCATTATCTCTGCATTGTTTTGCTCAGAATCTCCATTAAAACATATTTGGGTAAGAACTTTATAACTTTTTTTTCCTTACAAAATCCTCTTTGAGGCTAAATTTCAATTAAAACCTTTGTTTTAAAATGAAGGGTAGAGAGGGACTTTAAATGAATGTGAGGTTATTTTCTTCTTATTACACAAAGAAAAATCTCACTCTTATAACCATCACTTTCCCAAAGCTTTCTTGTTCTTTTTTGTGGTAATCTAGAGAAATGTATCAAATTATTAAGAATGGGTTCCAAAAGTTCCCTAAGGGAAAGGATTGCCATTTACTATGTTCTGATAATAATTTTAGCTCATAGCGCACAATGCCTTCTTTTATGAGGGCATGCTATGCTAGGTGGTCCTGCCCCAGCATCTCACAGTCAATATTAAAGTTCTTCAGTGTCCTTGTATTGCTTCTTCAGCCCTCCCTGCGAATTCTTGCCTCATGTGAATTTTCTGTCAAATAGTCTTTTAGGCAAATGTGCATTTGTCATTCAGGTGTCATCCCCATTCCAAATGTTCAAACCAACTATTTGTGCCTGACCTGTGAGCCTTCTGAGATCGCATTGGACTGATCAGCCACAGTCGAACATACTGTACCTTGACCCCAACATTGTGATGTCATTGGTCCTCTTTGAGGTCAAACAACAAGAATCATTATAAGGATAATAGAAAAAAAGACTACCATCTTTTTATTATATTAAACGTAACATCTGCTATTATATTTTATCACAATCTGTAATAACTTTTATGTTTAAAACATGGACAAAATTCACATGGGATGTGAAGGCATGGATATGTTTTGATCTGATTCTTTGTGTAGCCCGTATTAGTTCTGAGTATCTTTAATAACCCTATGAGATACGTAGGATATTCTTACTTTGCAGATAAAGAAACTAAACTGCATAGAGTTGTACTGACATTTTATGATTTGTGTGAATTTAGATCATTCTGTACCTTTGGGCCTCAATCTTCAGGATAGGAACAATGAAGGGAAATGGGATGAAGGAGAAAGAATAGATGATACTTGAGATGCTTTCTGTAATTCTCTGACATCCTGAACCTATTAAGCTGCAAAGCTGTGAGCAAAATATAAGTGTTGTGATTGTTAGGTCAGCAGTTGCTCAACCTCACTAAGCCTGAATTTCTTCATCTGCAAAGTGAGGTTGTTAGACTAGATTAAGCAGTGGAATTAGGGGTATTATCCTGGAGAAGAAGAGCCTCAGTGGACACAGGAGAGTTGTGAAGCATTCAAAGGGCTGTCATATGGGAGGGGAATTTCACTTGGTCTGCTTGGTCCAGTAGCATTGAACTAGGAGTAATGGGTGAAAATTGAAAAAAAAATTAAGAAAAAAATTCCAAAGATTAGAACTATTCAAAAGTGGAATGTGCTGAGTTCCCCACTACCACAAGAAGTTTTCAGGCAAAGCTAGTTCACTTCTTGGGGATATATCATTGAGGGAATTCTGTTTATTGACAATTTTCAGTCACTGGCCTCTCAGGCTCATCCATTCAAATATTCTGTGATCTCCTTGATCATTTTCAACTCCAAATACTGTAACTTTTCTTCTAATGGACCAAGTCCCACTCTTTCCACTATAGCACACTGCCTTTTTAAATGATCAAGAGTGGGCAAACATTGCCAGATTCATGAAATCTGTCTTAGAACTATGAGACTGCCTTTGTAACTTGGGAAAAATAAAACACTAGTCTAACACAGTAAAAGGTTGTACAGCACCACTTTTTATAAATGTTAGTAAATGAATGAAACTCATTATGACCAATAGGTTGTGCCCATTGTAATCTTTTAATTCATTCATTCATTTATTTATTTGTTTATTTATTTATTTCTTAGTTTGCTTTTTTTGGAGGGGGGAAGGTAGGGCAGTTGGGATTAAGTGACTTTCCCAAGGTCACAGGGCTAGTTTTGTGTTAAGTGTCTGAGGCCATATTTGAACTCAGGTCCTTCCTGACTCCAGGGCTGGTGCTCTATTCACTGTGTCACCTAGCTGCCCCAGGGCCCATTGAAATCTTACATTTATTTATACAAAGTGTCTCAAAAATTTTAGTGCCATTTTAAGCTTTGATAGCTTAAATCAAAGCTGTGATATCAAACTATCAGTAAGGATTTATTAACTCTCTTGTATGTCTTAGGCATTGTGCTAATAAGGACTAGGAATATAAAGATAAATGTGAGATAGTTGAGATAGATCAATAGATGATAGATGGATAGATATATGTCCATATGTATATCTATTATAATATAAAATGAAGAAAAAGTCATTTGTGGAGAAAGTATATTAGAAACTGGGAGGAGGAATCAGAAAAGGATATATTTAAAAGGCAGTGGTTGAGCTGAGCCTTGAGGAAAAGCAGGGATCCCGAGAGGCAAGGTAGGGTATAGAAGCCAGACCCCCAAAAGAAAGCCATGGATATGACAGATGGAGGTGTGTCCAGATCATGGAGTGGTGGAGGAAAATAATGTGAAAGAAAACTAGAAAGATAGGAATGGGTCAGATCATGAAGAGCTTTAAATGCCAAATAGAAGAGTTTATATTTAATTCTAGGGGTTAGTAGGCAATTTCAAGAGATTAATAAGTAGGGGAGTGGCATGGTTAGGCTGTTGAGATTCAGCATTTAACACAGTTCCTGGGGGAAGAGGTAGAGGAAAGGAAACCAAAAAGGAGGCTATTTCAAAAGTAGGAAGGCCTGAAATAGTATGGTAGTTGTACAAGAGATGTTGTGGAGATAGAAATGACAAGATTTGGCAGTTGACTGGATACGGGGGCTGAGTGTGAAGAGTTAAGGATGACATTGAAGTTGTGAACTTGGGTGACTGGAATGTTGGTGGATCCCTTTAAATAACAGGGAAATTTGGAAGTGGGGTGAATTAGGAGGGAAAGATAATGTGGTCTGTTTTGGATATATTGAGTTGGATATGCTAAGGGGAAAGAAATCAAATTCAAAACGTCTCTTAGTCAACTGGTGATGCAAAACTGAGTCTCGGGAGACTAGTTGATATGTGGATGCAGGATGATGCAGCCTTTGGAAGAGGCATTGAGTGGGGTCAGAAATAAACTTTAACTTATGCAAATGGAGATCTGACTTTTTCATTTAGAATCACTTCTCAGTCTTTTTTAAGAACCATCAGTATTTGAAGAAGGATGGTAGAGCTACAGGAATTAGACTGTTTGAGCTTAGCACAATCTACAAAATAAAAGCACAATTTAGTTATCTGCATAGGGAAAATAATTGAACCCGTGGAAACTGATATGATCATGGAGCAAGAGAATAGTGGGAAAAAAATAACCCAGAACAGAGCTTTGAGACACACCCACATCTAAGGGGTGTGAATGGTCATCCATCAAAAGAGACAGAGAAAAAGCAGTCACACTAGTAAGGAATAAAACCAGGAAAAAAAAAATCAAGAAAAGTAAGTCAATGTCAAATGCTGCAGCCATGAGCAGAGACCTGACCTCATGGCTGACATGTAACTGTGTACATGGAGAAGCTGCTGGCCACAGAGGGTATCTGATGGGCTACAAGGGAGGAATGAGAGCAGAGGCTGGGGCCACATTCCCCACATTAACCTTCCAGAGTCCTGGGACACACATACATACTAGAGACTCATAACCATCCCGCTCCCTTGTTCTATAGTCACTTGGTACTACCCTTTGTGCACCAAGGCCCAAAATGGGCAGAGTGGGCTTCTGAGAAGATGGCATTTGGTTTCTTTCACCATGAGTCCTCCCTTCTCATGGGGCAAGGGATAGGAAGAGACCTAAAGGCCATGAGGACAAATCATCTTCCAATTCTGGGGAAAGCCTGAAGTAAAGACAACTGTATTCTAGGGGCAGGGCTACTGGGACTTCAATACTCTGGAAAGGAGGAGTATCCTCAAAGTTCTCTCCCATCTCTGGGCCTCTTCAAATTGATCCCTTGGTTTTCTTATCCAGAGAGGGCTTCAAACCAGGGCCCTTAGACTGAGCTCTGGAATAACTCAACGGGTAGGGTGACCACTATATGGTAATGGGGTCATTTCACTTGCATACAGAAGATTTTTTTTCCCCTAAAGAAACAGGTTAGTGAGTTAGAGCTCACTCAGTAAGTTTGAGACAAGGAGCCGTGGGTTGCAAGACAGCCTACCTCTGGGTTGAATCACCAAGATCATGAAGCCACCCGAGCAGTGACTTCTTGTGTCAGCATTATGACTCTGAACAAGGTGTCCAGCTCCAGATCAGAGGGTGAGGTATCAGTCTTTCATGTCAAGTGTTACATGTGTAATCTTGAACTGTGCATGTAGTTTCTAGTGGAAAAATCAAGACTTTGAAGATTTTTAGTATGAAGAAATGTGATTTCCTTTCTGTTTATAGCTCATAATAGAGACATTTTTGTGGGAGGAAAGTGGGCTAGTCTGACTGCTAACAAGGGAAACACCAAAGATCAATGTCATTAAAATGATGGCTACCCTTAAAGAAAAATGCTGCAGCAGTCAAGAAGGTGTGCAAAGAAGCCATTAGATTTCATGATTAAGAAATCACTGTTAACTATGGAGAGAGCAATTTCAGTTGAGTGATGAGGATAGAAGCCAGACTGCATAGGGTTGAGGAATGAGTGAGAGAAGAGTGGAGGCAGCCAGTATAGATAACTCTTTCAAGGAATTTGACAGAAAGGAGAAGAGATATAAGATAATAGGTAACAAGAATGGTGCAATCTAGAGAGAGGGTTGTTGTTTTATTTTTTTTTAAAGAATGGGGAAACAAGCATGTTTGTAGGCATCAGGGAAAGAAAGGTAACACTTTTCCTCACAGTAATGTTGTATGGTATATGATACTATTGTTATTCCCCTTCTTACAGATTAGGCTAATTAAATTGTCTATGTTCACACAGTCAGTAGTAAGACTTTGAATCCTAATTCAAATCCATGCCTCTTAATTCCTAAATCCAGTGGGATCTTTATAGGTACCATACTATGGTTTATAATTTTGAAAAGATTTTTTGAAATTTCTAGACAAATAAATGGATAATAAATCATATGTATTTTTTTGTGTGGGGATGATGGGTTTCTTTTGGGGATACACTGAGTTTGAGATACCTATAGGACATCCAGGTAGAGGTGTTCTGTGTTCATCTGGCAACTTGGGAGAGAGACTGGGATAGATATGTATGAAGATCTGGAAGTCATCTGCAAAGACATGATAATGAAACTCATAGGAGCTGATGAGGTTAATAAGGGAATCTAGGAATGTTTTGTAGGGTACCTTCCTTACCTTTTGAGGTTATCATAAAATTTCCCCCATTCCTCCCCAAAATGCCTTTTGTGTCATAGCTGAAAATTATATAGAACACTGTACAAGATACATTTTTGACTTGGGGTACCATGTCATTTATTTTGTTCTTGCACATTTCAAAACTTGACCCCAAGGTGCATATTTTTCTCTCCAACCTGGTGTCCAAGTGGATGGTAAAATGAGAAGTGAAAGGTTTAAGAGACCTAGTTTGTATACAACTTTATCCAACACATTTTTAACCTCATCTTGTAACCCTCCCATATACAACAATTTTTAGGTAAAAGAAAATCCAACCTTACTTGCAGATCAAGGGAGATTCAACAACTAAGTCATGCTTTTGTTTTATTGATAACAGTAAGCTCAAACAAAATTTCAAATTCCCATGACTCTATCATCCTTCTTCAAATACTCATGGTTCTTAAAGGCTGCATAGTGATTGCAAAATGAAAATAAAGTCAAATCTTTCATTCATGCAAACTCAAGTTCATTTCTGACACCTCTCAACTCCAGTTCTGAAAGCTGCAGCAATGTAGGTCTCATTAAAGATATCTCCTTATTCCTTCAACACACTCCCTTCTCTCAAATAAGAGAAAAGCCATTGAGCTGAGGGTATTTGGAGGCAGTTTATCTTTTTGGTTTTTTTTGTTTTGTTTTTTTACGATGGAAAGGAAGCACAAATCAAAGAAAGGGATCATTGACTTGAACAAGTGAGTTGAACTTAATTTATAAAGTGGGCAAGGATGAGGGGTGGGAGGGGCAAAATTGTAAAAACCTTAGACAAAGCTTCTTATTTTCTAACAATAGCTGACATTTACAAAGTTGTCATAGTCCTCAGGAATCCAAGGTCATCTCCCTACCAGGGTGCAGGAAAAGCACTTTCCTCTTACCCCTCCCAACCCCCAACTCTTTCCGGAGGTGGGTTGAAGAAGGTCATAATGCTGAAAGGCTAAGAGTCAGCTTAATAACAACAATAATAATCTGGCACTTAGATAAGTCTTTAAGGTTTGATCTCTCATTTTATCCTTATAACGACTATGGGAAGCAGATACTACTATTATTCTCCTTTTACATATGAGGAAACAGGTTAAGTGACTTGCCTAGGATCCCACAGCAAATAAGTGTTTGAGGCAGGATTTGAACTCAGGTCTTTCTGAGTGTTCAGCATTTTTTATATGCACTATGACACCTAGCTGATTACAATTTTTATACTATTTGCAACCATTAGCTAAATGTGAGTTCCTTATCCAGTAATTCACAAATGGACATGCTGCTAGAAGTACATCATAGCAATATTGACATTTATACATCACCTTTAACATATACATTACCTTATTTATAGATTATCTTATTTGATCCTTGAAACAACTTGGTGAGATAAGTATTACAGATATTATTATTACCATTTTACAGACTTTAAAATTTTTACAGAGGTCATTAAATGACTTGTTCATGGTCACATGCTAAATTTTAGAGATCAAGATTTGAAACCCAGTTTCTCCAGACTCGGAATCCAACACTTCTTTTAGAATATCAAATTGACTCCTTAGAATGTACTATATGTGTCTGGAACAGAACAGATGGGGGAGGAGGTGTTTCGGTAGGTAATTAACAAATAGGCTATTCATTAATTGTTAAATTGACAAATAGAAGTGAACCCTGAGCAAAGGTGTTTTGGTTTTTTTTTTTTTTTTTTTTGGGGGGGGGGGAGGGATTTGTTTGTTTTTCCAGGAAGCCAGGATCGCAACTGGAGAGGCAGCATGACAGAGGAGTAGTTTTGTAGTCCAGAAGACTTGGGTCCTGCCTAAAGCTGTTTGCCTCTTCCAGTACTGACTGTGTGATCCTGGGCAAATAATTTAGCTCCACAGTTCCCTCTCAGTAATCTACATTTGGTAGAGGGAATTTTCTCACTAGGAGTTCTCAGTTCCAAGGAAATGATAGGCCCACATGAGAAAAAACAAAAACAAACTCTCATATTTAAGGACAGTTTTATATAGAAAGCTGATCTCTAAAAAGATTCTTTCATATCTGATAACAGAAAAGAAAGAGTTTTATATAGGGTAAAAGTGGACATGGTCTGGACTTAGGTTCAAGAGAGATGAGATTCAAATCCCGTTTTTGATTTTTACTTATTGTGTGACTTGGCTAAGATAATTCCCTTCTCTGAGGTTGTTTTTTCATCTTTCCTAGCATTTGTAACTGCTACCTGAGGGGCTGTTTTGAGGAAATTACTTTGCAAAATTAAAAGATAGGAGTGAATTTCCATTATCTTTATGAGGTGCTTATGCCTGGGTTTATGATGAGGACGGTTTGAAAAGTGGTAGGTTGTAGTTTTCCAAGTATAGCAAGGAACAAGATTCTAGGAGAAACAAATTTAAAAAAATAAGGCAATTTTGTTCCTAAATTGCATAAAGGATTTCGAGTTAGAAGGTTATCTAGTCCAAGTCTCTAGATGTACATTTGAGGAAATTGAAGACCAAGAGGATTAACTGACTTGCTTAAAGTCACACAGGAGCTAAGTAGAGAGTCAACATTAGAACTCGGGTCTTATACTTTCAAATTCTGCAATTTTCCCTCTCTACCACTCTAAGAATGTTAAAATATTTTATCAACATAGCATTTCCAGCGTTATGGGAAACTCACAATCTTAAGTCTTGAGAGAAGAATTTTCCCCCTGTACAACAGCTTTAAAATTTTCTTTTAAAAATTTAATTTTATTTGGTAGCTTTTGTTTTTACATTGCCTAAATTTCCTTCTGTTCTTTTCTTTATTAAATAACTACAAAATCACAAACAAAAAACATTCACTTGCTTGGAAGATGACATTTATATACACGTATTGAAACCAGTTCCCCCCCCCCCCCAGGACTGTCCTTTTATCTTCCTGCAAACAAAATTTACCACTTTCTCTTGTGCTAAATACTAATCTAAGGCGTGTATTCGGACACAAAGCTAAGGATAAGGTGTCCAGGGGTGCAGATCAGCTTAAGGAGATTTATCGAATTCATTTCTCCAGGCTTTCTATCTTCTCTGCCAGTAATAACTGACTGTCTATTGTGCAGCAGGCTTCAGTGTGTTCTACTTCAGCACCAGCACTATTTTCGCGTTTGGGGATACGGGATTATCTCCACCAAAAACCTACGTCCCTCTTCCTCAGTCTGATTGGGGGTTAACCATCTGGAAAAAAATAAGCCCCAGTCCTCCTTAGCCGGTCTCCCCACTTCCTCACCTCGCTCAGTTTTCCAACGAGCCCAGAGAAATTCAACCCTCACATCCAAGCCTCTAGCCCCTGAAAGGTAGCCAGGCATGCTCACTGAGTCTCTTCCAAGGAGAAAGTGTCTCGTTGTAGTGGTGTTCTGAGACCGGAAGGTGCCGCTGCGCCCCTGCTTCCTTCCATTCTCCTGACCCAGCGGAGAAAGTTGGGCTCAGGGAAAGGCAAGGGAAAGGAGGGACAGAGCCAGCGAGTGTAGAAGGGAGGGGAGGGGGGAGAAGGAGAGTGGTGTGGGAGGGGGACGCCAGGAGCGTGTGTCACTCGCTCACTCCACTCCCTCTGTGTATATAGGATGTGCTGAATGGTGCTCTTCAGATCCGCGGCGGTCGCGGAGGAGGCAGCGGAGGAGGAGCAGGAGCCTGAGCCCCAGTCGAGCCCGAGCAGGCGGCAGCGGCAGCAGCGGCGGCAGCAGGAGCAGCAGCAGCAGCAGCAGCAGCAGCAGCAGCAGCAGCAGCCTCAGCAGCTACGGTTACAGCTGGCTCCCTCGCGCCCCGTCCCTCCTGGTCCGCTGGCCAAGCCTCAGTGCCCGGTTCGTTCCTTGCTCTTCCGTGCTTGCTCGCCCTTGTCTTCTCGGCATCTACTGCTGCTCCCCGACGGGCGCCTGACACCACTTTCCACGGAGGGCATGGACCCACGCTTCCCCGCCTGTTCCGCACTCCTGCACTGAGCCACCTTCCCCTCGGTGAACGGAAAGGAGGAAAAAGAGAGGAAGGGTGGGGGGAAAGCCAAAAGAACCCCCCCCCTTTCCCAAACCAATCCAAACCCCAATCCCACCCCCTCCCTGTCTCATCCCACTTCTCTCCCCTTCTCGGATCGTCTTTTCTCCTCTGCTGGGAAGCCTCCATGTGTGTAAATGGCCGGGGCACAGCCAGGAGTTCACGCTTTGCAACTCAAACCTGTCAGTGTCTCTGACAACCTGAAGAAAGGCATCAAATTTGTCAAATGGGATGATGTAAGTAGCCTCTTCCGTCTGTTTGTTGAGTTCTCTGCTGTTGCCCTTTCTTGGCGGGGGAGGGGGTTGTGGGGGTGGGGAAGGTGGGAAGAAACACTCGTTATGCAATGGGCAGAGTGAATCGATAAGGGTGCCAGAAAGTACACATGTTGGAAACTGCACAGGCAGTAAAAGGGCAGAAATTACTCCAGGCAGTGTGTGTGTGTGTGTGTGTGTGTGTGTGTGTGTCTGTCTGTCTGTATGTCAATGTTTAGTATGTTACATTCTTAAGAGCAGAAAGCAAAGAGAGGAGGATTTTTAAAAATTGCCATGCTAATACTTATGACAAGGTTTACATTGCCTTGACAGGTCGTTATAGTTTGAAAAGTGATGTGTTGTGGTACTTCTGACCAGGTATAAAAGTGTCCTTCATGTGCACTGGGAGAAGGAAGCTTCTTTTTCCTCCTACAAACGCAAACTCCCAAGTCCTCCATCATTTCTCCAGAAAATGACCATTTGGTGCTCTGAGTTATTAATCCGAGAATGGCAAGCTGCTGCATTGTACCCATTTAAGTGATCTGACACCAGACATTATGGGCTCACACCACAGGTTGTTTGCTCCCAAACTTAGGTCTCTGTCTTCTTGAAAGTAGGGGCTCCAGAGAAAAGCTAATGGTGGAGAGGGAGCATAGAGAAATAAAGTGACATTTTGTAGATTGACTAGGGGGAAGAGTCAATGGCTTGGCAGGTGCTGCTTGCTAATCTTCTAGAGCTTCCATGGCTTTTAAGGCAATAGCTTGAGAAGACCCTGCTGTGAAGTTTTACCCTGCAGTGTCTAGGGGCTCTGCATGTTAGGGGAGACAATAGGGCAAGGGAAGAATGTAGATGAGAATTGTCATAATTTCAGGGCCCCACAGGGCACTGAGAGTTTTTCACCTAAGAATCTAAATATGACATTGGTCCTCAAGAGGTATAAATTAAACAAATACACACACAATATTGAGGGAATGTTTGGACTGAGAATAGGTAATTAATTTTTATTAATACTACATCCTTGATTTCATTTAGAATATATTGGCATGAATTATTCATTATGATAAACATGAGACTTCCAGGGTTGAGGGAGATTTAAGTCCAAATGATTGAGGCACCTCTTAATCAGGAGTAATTATAGGACAATTGGGTACCCTTCTTGTTGAAAATGTTTTCCACTCAACAAATTATAGCCTATTATCCTTCAGGACATTTCCCTTTTAATCTTCTTATGCCATTTTTCTTCTGTGTGAAAACAATTTAGATGGTCCAGGTAGAAAATCCAGTTACTTAATCCAGTATATTTGTTTCTATATTTTGTGCAGTTGAAAGTATGAAGAGAAGACACTATATTTAACGGTTTCCTTGTCAATTATCAAAGGCAACAGGCAAAGAATAAAAACTGTCATATCCTTTCAACTCCCCTATCCTGATGGAACAGGACTTTTTTTAGGGTGTGGGGTACATAAAATAATTTAGAATCTAATCAACATGTTCAAAGAATCTAGCAGATAGTTTCTCTGTGTCAACAAGTCCATCAATAAAACTAATATTGTCCTATAGTAACTTTTATTCACATTTAGTCCCACTTGACAAAGAATTAATGTAATCGGAACTACAGAGCAATACAAAGGAGACACCTGTAACAGAGGTATAGCAGCCTAAAATAAGATGAGTCCTAGTGTGAACTATGAATTCCTTTACCCTGTTTTTCTCATAACCACATACTTTATGCGAAATCTCGTTCCTTTCTTATTTGATTTGCATGCTACCACAAAAATAAATTAGAATAATAGTAAAAAGAAAGGTAAACTAGTCAAAATTGAGACTAAGGGTAAGCAAGGTACTTTACTTAGAGTTCAATGCATAGAGGGGTTACAATTCAAGGCATTTTAAAGTGTTGCTTTTTACAAGTGCACATATTTCTGAGGTCAGAAAATTTTTATTGCTGTGGCTTACTGTATTTTACCAGAAGTCCAAAAGCTTGTAGTGGACAGCAACCCAGAGGATGCACAATTTTAAAACCTTGCCTAGCGAGCACACACATGCCTTTTCAGTTCTGATGGGAGGTCTTGGTTATTATTAACCCTACCTCTCCATTAGTTCACTGGGTGACATTTCATTCCATTTTGGGTCCCAGTGGAGAACTCACTTGCCATGGAACAAACCAGAATTCTCTGTGGATCCAGAACTGATTTATGGGTGTTTTCTGGATCGTGAATGGCCAAGTCAGAGAGCTACCTTGTTCATCCCTGTGTTTTATTTAGTCTAGAATACTAACCCTAGTCTGTATCTTTTCCATCTGAAGATAGGGTGAGGATCAAAGTGGCCTTTGGGATTAATATAGATGAGGCCACTTCATATATGTTTTGTAGTAACTGAGCTAGAAATACTGGGCTAGGGGTTGAAAAGCCTGGGTTTAGTCTTTGACCCTGGCCTTTAATTCTCTCTGAGCCTCAGCTACCTTATCCATGAAATCAAATTATTATTTTGTCAAATGAGATAACATATGATAGTATATTGAAAATCTATATAATTGTATACAAATATACAATAAAATTACTAACATTTATATGATACTTTTCTATTTACCACTTCCCACCCCCCCACCTTACATTTTGCTAATTTGGTGTTCAGGATAAATGTACCACTAAGCCCATACAAATTTTATCTGGCATATAAATCTTAAGAGTTTGGAGAAGCCCCTTGAGAACTGATGATCTCCCTACTGAGGGCATGGAAACATGGAAATTCTTCAAAAATGCAATAAACTCTAAGGAATCTTTTTGCTTCTCCAGGGATCTTTTGTGACAGTATGATCTTGTTCCTACAGGCTTAATTCAGAAACAAAATTCTCTAATTGCTTGTGAAAATAAAAATCTAAATAGAAATTTGACTTCAGAATCCTACACAATAGAATTACAAGGAAGGAAGGAACCTTGAGAAATCATTTCAACTCTCTCTTTACATTTAAACAGGATACCCAAGTACTGTGACAAGTAGAAAATCCCTGTCCTTGAGGATTTCCCATCTAGTTGGAAGAGATGAGATGTAAATAATTGAAATAACTAAAGATCTCTAACTTGTCCAAACTGTAATGGTTACAATCGCATCCTTCAAACTGCATGGTGTTATCCCAAAATAATTAGCCAAATTTTCTGAATGATATGTGGGATGCATAATGGGCTTATATGATGCATCCCTAAACTCACATTTAAAAAAAATTAAGCACCATAGTAATTTTTATGGTTATTACAAGCAGGGATTATTTGATTTTTTGTTTGTTTTTTTGTGACCCCTGGACCTAGCACAAGATAGGTGTTTATTCAATGTTTGTTGATTAATGAATAGATTCATGGGTCAGAATACATTTTCCCATAGTCCAATTTTTTTTAAATGATTGGACAAGCATATAGATACAAAGAATACTTTCTCCCTGACTGCCTCTGAAGGGGTGACTCAACCTTAGGTGGAGTTGGTACAAGTTCATATCACAGAGTAAGGAAATTTCTTTCAGTTATATATATTTTTTTAGCACAGACATTATTTTTCTCAGAGAGACCTTTACCCAAGATTTCCAAGGGACACTTGGAATCAAATCCAATGCACAACAAACCAAAAAGTATTTGTTAGACTACTATGTTCAAGGCACTGTACTAGATTGTTAGAGTACCTGAACAAAGAAAAAAACAGTCCCTCCCAGAAATGAAACACGATGGAAAGAGTGAGAAGGACCTAGGTCAGAATCTTGCTTCTCCCATTTACTATATTTGTGATGTTGAGCAATTTGTGATATTAACTTCTCAATGAGACCTGGTTTTCTCTTTCATCAAATGAAGGGATTGGACTAGATGTCCTCAAAGACCCTTTCCATTTCTAAACATTCTACTGCAAAGATACAATCTGTAAGCAGATGTGTTGGTTTGAGGCTAGGGAGAATACTAGGGAAATAGACCAGTAAAGGTTTCTTTTAACAAGTGGCACATGAGCTGGGAAGTGGGGGAAGTTAGAGCTTTTGAAATGTGGAGGTGAGGAAGGAGTGTCTTCCAGCTTGGGAACAGCTTGTCCAAAGACCCAGAGAAGCAGATGGAATGTTCAGTTCAGAGGAACAGTGTATAGGGCAGTTTGGCTGGAATGTAGAACATGTGAATGAGAATAATGTGAAATCAGCCTGGAAAGGTAGACTGTAGACAGATTGTTGTTGTTCAGTCATTTCAAACATGTTAAACTCTTAATGACTCCATTTGGGGTTTTCTTTGTAGAGATACCAGAGTGGTTTGCCTTTTCCTTCTCCAGCTCATTTTGCAGTTGAGGAAACTGAGGTAAAGAGGGTTTAAATGACTCACCCAACTTACCCAGACACTGCTAATAAGTGTCTGAGGCTAGATTTGAACTCAGGAAGACGAGTCTTTCTGACTCCAGGCCCGTCACTGTGCCGCCTTGAAACTTCATTGCATGATACTAATCAGTATGTTATCAATAATTTTTCTTCCATGAATACAGTTCATCAACTTCAAAGAACATGTTTATTTACATGTCAAGTGAAACAAATTAGCACCTGCCAATGAGAAGCCTTTCTTCAGAGAGTTGTCAAGATTTCTTCTTTTATTATAATATGTTAAGTAGGACTCTGTGTAGGCATTAGCTCTAGTAGCTTCCCTTCTTACATACCCCTGGAGCTCAAGGCACATGCTCTCAGTTGGTGCCAATGATTCCTTTTGTCGCTCTCCCCAGCTTTCAGTGGGTAGTGTTTGTCTTCATTCCTAATGCTGGCCTCCTGGTTTTGCAAAGATTTCACAGGGCTCAATTCAATACACATTTATTAATCTCTCACTAGATGCAAGATATCATATTAGGCTTTGGGGATGCAAAAAATATAAAAAAGAAAGCAACAGTCCTTGTCCTAAAAGAGTTTATGGTTTGTCGGTAAGATCCTACATATACACAGATAAGTAAATACATAATATATACAAAGCAAATAGAAATAAATTTAAGTTTGTGTATGGGAGAACACCAGTGTTTGGCGGAGGGTTCAGGAAATATCTCATGGCAATGAGGGCAGATTCTGTAAAAACACTTCAACTAGAGATCCCAATGCTCAGTTTGGGGAATAGTAGTTAGGCCAATTTGCCTGGAATGTAGGCTGTATGAGGGAGAGTGATGTGCAGTGAGTCTGGAAAGTGAAGCTTAAGCCAGATTGTAAAGGGCTTTAAATGAAAAGCAATGGAAACTTATTTTTTTTCCTCCATGAAAGGCAATTGAAACATCTTGAGCAGGGGTGGAATATGGTCAGACCTATACTTTTGGAATGTTGATTGGCAGCTGTATGGAGCTTGGGTTGGAGAAAGGAAAGTCAGGAAGGATAAATTAGGAGGTTCTTATAATTGAGCAGACAAGAGATGATTTTGAGTAGAGAAGAGATAGGTGCAAGAGATAGAGAGGTAGAATTGGCAGGACTTGAAAACTTTTTTTTCTTATTTGTGGTGGAGATTAAAAAACCAAAGATGATTCCATAGCTTCAGCATCTTGTGATTGCCAGGATAGAGAAGTTCTATTGACAGACATTGGGACATTTGGAGAAGAGATGGAGTAAAGAGAATTAATTTATGTGTTGGGTTTAAGATGCCTATGAGATATATATTTGGAGATATCCAACAGTCTGTTGGTGATTCAGTATGAGAGCCTAGCAGAGAGACTAGGGAAGGAAGATGTATAAATCTGGGAGATATAGGATAAGATCATAAATTTAAAGTAGGTGGTTAGGGACCAGAGTCACAGAATGGGAAGGGACCTCAGTGATGGTCTAGTCTAGCATATATTTGAAGACTACTATGATTTCATCTCCCTACACCATCACAACCAGTAAGTGACTAAGGTAGGATTTGAATTTATGTCTTCCTGCCTTCAAATATGATATTATCTGTCACACCACACTGCCTCTCTATATTTGAACCTTTGGGAATTGATGAAATAACTAAAAATGATAATGGAGAGAAAGAAGGGTGCCCAGGAAAGGACTTTTTAGGACATTCATAGTTATGTAGTATGATATGAATTATCCTTTTGGATCCTGGAAATTTTAGGATAATTCAAGTTTGACTAGCATGAGACTTATAGAAGTCTGAATTTGTTTGGAGTCAGAAGACTTGGTTTTGTTTTTTGGCTCTTCTACTACTTATGTGGCCTTGGACAAACCACTTCCTCTCTCTCAGGCTTCATTTTCATCATTTGTAAAATGAGTGGGATGGATTATATGATCTCTATATTGACGGTACTAGGAATCTCCTGAATTAGAACACGGCTTTGCCATTCTGTGGATATACCATAGGTCAAATCATATTTTCTTCTCCTACTCCTAACTTAGACACAGTAAGAATTTAATAAAATATGATTTATTTATAACCCCCAAAATGTTTTTCTCTACCAATATTGAAAAAAAATCTTCCCATTGCTCTTTTATTTAATATTGCTCATGGTCAGTTTGATTCTATGGGTGATGGCTGAGGGTCATCAGGCTCGTGTGTCCTCAGATAGCTAGATTTATATGGGAATGTTAGGGGAGAATAATCTCTACTTTTATCATGGGTCAAGATACTTTATGTCTGGGAACATGCTGAGCTGTGATAAGGTACAAATAAGGTTACAAAAGGAATAGGTAAGGGATTATGGCACAGGGCAAAAAGGCATTGGACTTGGAGACAGAGAACCTAGGTTTGAGTTTTGTTCCTACATAAATCAACTGCCACATGTATAAAGATCATATGAAACAATGCATGTAAAGTATTTTTGTAAAATTCAAAGGGCTGTGCATATATCAACAATTACAATGACTAAAGTTCCTTGAAATTCCAGAGCTATGACTGACAATTTTGCTATAGGGCCCTTTGGCCCCTTTCTTCTCCACCCTCAAATCAGCTGTTCTATGCATAAAAATTGGGGGTGACAGCTTTTGTTTTTCAACTGCTATAGTATTTAGAAGTTCTTTATGATAAGTATTTGTCCTCATTAGTGCTTGTCACCTCTACGCTATATCAAATTCCTTAAAGAGTGAGTAGTCTTTCATCCATGCTCTACAGACTATAATGGCAACTTTTGATTGGAAGGGGAGAATCAAACTCAGTATTAAGTGTTGAGTGCTTACTATGTATTTCAGTAGTCAAGGACCCCATACCCAATGATCACGCCTGCTCAAAAAATGTACAATTTTATTTACAATATTTTTTTCTTTTGGTCCTTATCCCTGATTTCATAATTCTGGGAAACACCTTATGAAAACTCCTGCTGCTAATGAAAATCAACACTTGCAGTTTCAGACAGTTACCATGGACAATACAACTTGTTTGTGTTCACACAACTAGTTATGTGCCAGAGGAAGTTCTTAATCCTAGGTTTTCCTCCATCACAATCTAGCCCTCTTCCCACTATACCTTGCTGCCTCCCATACAGTTACCTCATTAATTATGAAGTGGAAAAATCAATTTTCATTTTTACCTTTTCTTTTTTTTTCTTTTTGAAGATCTTTTATCCTTTTTGAGGCAAAATGGTGCAATAGAAAGGACAGATTTTGAATGAGAGGATCTGAATTCAAATCCTATTTCTCTCACTACTTGTGTTATCTTGGGCAATTCACTTAACTTCTGTGAGGTTCAGTTTCCTCATCTATAAAATGAGGGGATTGAACAAGATGATTTCTAAAGGTTCTTCTAGCTTTAAATTTCTAATTTTATGATTCTATGAAATGACAACTCAGCCTTAGTTTTCTCAATTGTAAAATGAGTAAATTAGACTAGCCTTCCTTAAAGGTCCCTTCCAACTCTAAATCTATGAATTTATGTTTTAAAGAAAATTATTCTATGTCATAATAAAATAAACTCATTGTTATTCAGATATAGTAATTTTTTAAATGATCTGTTATTGTTATTTTAATTCTTTGATATTTTGATAGGATCTTAATGTGAAAGAGAAAGAAGCTAGCATTAGCCCTCTATGCCAAGAGTGAACTAGCATTCTAAAGGGTTCTGTAGTATCCCTAATTGCCAGAGCCACGTTCTTACTTCAGGAGTAAAAAAATGTTTTGGAATATAGGTTTACATTTATGCTCTTCGGGCAAATAGTCCCCAGAAGCCAAGGTAAGAAAATAGAATATGTAAAGACTTGGAATCTTTTCAGCATAGCCACTGAAACATGGCTATAACTTTTGTATTAGATGTGATTTTTTTAGGAGAATTTCCCAAATGACACAATGAGGAGAGCCAATGACAAGGTTAACACTGAAGCAGACCTGAAAGTTCAGTGAGCTGAGTGGGTATGAAGTGCGAAAAAGCGAGCAAGAAAACTGGAATAAATGACAAACCTGGAATGAGGAAGCTAATAGGGTTGAGTTGATGGTGGTTGTTGCTTTCATCTCTACTTATCCATTTCCTACTAAATCATATGTGTATAGTAGCCCTAGAATGAAGTCTGGGAAAGTCAGCATATGTGACAAACATTTTGGAGTTAGAAACATTTAAACTTAGCTCAAGTAATACACTGGTGTGACATTACCTAAAGTCTGGTTTGGGTTTTTTTTTTTTTTGCTTAAAAGGTGGATTAATTCTATGAGCTTATTGAAATATGTATTTATTTTCTAATCCTGTATTGAAGGCACCTTTACTTTATCTTCCCATGCAATCCCATTTACTATCTGTAGTTCATAAAGATCAATGGCCCAGATTATCACTATAATAATGCTGTTTTTTCCACTTCAAAGTTTATCCTATCAGTAAATAAAGATCTGATTATTTATACCAGCAGCTGCATTTATATGGGACTGAAACATTTTGCTTTTTAACTTTGAACCCAGTAACCTGTAGTTAACAAGAAACAATTCTGATAAGGAAACACTTAGCCTGAACAGATAGTGCCAGTGGAAAATGGAACAGGATTCAGTTGTGAATAGTTGACTAATATATAGACATCTGCCTAAATAAGCATTATTTGTAACTTAGATGCTAGTTCTCATGTTGCCAGAGCTATTATTAGGTTTGTAGAACTTTTTACATAGAGTCATAAACTTCATGTACTTTTTCCAAAGCATTATCAGATGTCCTGGTGTCCTGACCTTACTAGTGTCTACCAATGTATGATCAATGCCATGTGTCTTTATATATCACTTGGCTGTAAAAATCCTATCTAAAGCCAAATATACTCATAATCCAGACAAACCCAGTGATTTCCATGAAAATATAATTGAAATATAATATAAAAAGGCCAACCTCATTAAAATTCTTGCTGGTTTTATGTCCTTATTTCTTTGAAGTACAATGTCTGATAGCCATTGTGTCCTAGGCACATTTTATGTGATTTTATCTCAGGAAAAATAAACATTGATACATATATTTTTCAATAGTATAGAAAATGTCACATTTCAACTTAAAAGCTTATCCAGACGGAGATCAATTTATTGTAAATAAGAAAAGCCTTTTAAAAAGATACGTATTTAGTATTAAAGTGTAATTTCTAGAAATCATCTGTTTTTCATTTCAAGGGTTGCATGAGTTTACTATGTTTGTTACATTTTGCTTCTTTTCTTTCCAACTACAGTTATGGGATCAAGCAGTGAAAATGAATCCATTTGTAAAAGAAATGGTCCTTACCTGAACTAGTTAATGGTAGCTTGGTTACCTTGTGTTTAGGAAGTATGGATATTTAAATAGCTCAAAGAACACATTTTATTAGTTCAGTAAACTGAGTTTATCTTCAGTATAACTCTATAAGAAATAGGGAAGGGGAAAGTAATATTAATTCTACTTTCTTAGGTAAGGTACAGAAAAGTACTATAAAATCATGAAGCAAGCATTTGTCAGAGGTGAGAGAAAATGAGGATACCGAATTAGCTCTTCAGCTAAGATATAAATGTTAAATATTATTATTGTTTTTAGCTGTTCAGTAACATTCTTTCTAAATTTGTCTATTCTTTGATTTTTTTAAGAACAAAAATATTGTGCATCATTGGTAATTTCTCCTTTCAGCATCAAATCTAAGGACATTCCCTGGTGCTGTGTTAGAATGCTTCTCTTGCAGGGAAGAGGATGTGAATGTGTTTTGAGATTGTGTTCTGGGACTTCTGGTAACTAAAACTTGGGTATGGAGTTCCAAATGGATTAACATTAAACCAAATTATTTGCTCTTTCTTTTTCCTTTCTTTAACTCATACATCTACCCTATAACTTTATTCCCTCTCCCTGATCCCTTTAGGATAACATTTTTCATGGTAGTAGTAGAAAGTGTATTTTGGCATGTTCTTGGGAGGACATAGATATGAATAGTTATAAATAGTTGGCTGATTTCATGAAGGAAACACAGGACCAATGCATAAATACCAGTGTATTTTCTGGAGTTTTTGCAAATATCACACATTGCTTTCCTGATGTGGTCATGTTGGCAGGCACTTGTTCAATAATGATGTTAAATAAATGGGATTTTTTCTAGAACCCGACTGACTACATTTCTGTATGCCTGGCATTACATTATGGTAGTACTTCCCAACCTGTACATCCTGCTTATATAGTTTGTATTTTACTTTACCTCCTTAGGGAATGACCCATATTAACTGATGGGAATGGATGTGGGATAGGATTAAGGAGAGGAGTTAAATCTTTGAAAAGCATAAAATAAGGAACATAATAGGAGACTAGTCAGGGAAATTGAGATTATGAATTTAAAATATACCTGCTCAAGGGCAAACCTTAAGGTGGGTTCTTATTCATAAATGAAAAGGGAGAAATAAGAATTAACAGAGGATAGAGAAGAATGGCAGAGAGACTTAATGTGCAGTGGGCTCAGTAGTAGTCACATATAGGGAAGCTAAATGAGGCGTCCAGTTGGCAGTTATACCAAGGAGGTCTTGGCAACACACTGCTTATTCACTATGTTGTTGGGAAAATACAATGTCTATAGGTCTTAATTTGGTATGGATCTTGATATCACATTGGGGCCGTACCTTATCTCCCAGCAGACTTCCTATCTGTTTTGATTAGCCTTTCTATTCATTATTTAGAATATTAAAATACTTCATGTGGCAATATGGAACTGCATATTGTAAGAGTATATGAGTGGCAATGCTCATTACCAACTAAAAGCTTGATTTTCGATCACAGTATTATCCCTTCTGAGCTATTCCCCCCAATTTGTACTTATGCTCCCAGGTTGGGGTCTCCAGAGCATGTCCACTGCTTCTGCTCAGGATTCTAGGGAGTAACACTGAGTGGTTGGGTTTTTAGTACTGTCACTCATGAGACTCTGTATTTTATGTATTTAAAACTTCATCATGCCTGACAATGATTACATTATATCAATTGAGGTGAGAGTATGGAAAATTCGTCTTGTACTCTCCTCTCCCCCAACCCAGTTAAACATTTGCTGTCCTTAGCAAATAATCTGTAGTTCACAATGCAAAATTCTGAATAGTTCTCTAGTGGCTGGGGAGGTTTCAAGCATTATCCTTTTTTAACATCTCCAGTGACTTTGTCTTAAGCGTTTCATAAAAAAATATGAAACAATTCATAAACAAATGGAAATTAATATTTACATACTTCTGAACACGTGGTAATCATGGTGATACAACTTAACCAACAGGTATCGTATTATAAAATTTCCATTGCTGATTGTCTGTGTTTGTGCTTTCAGTACTGTTCCCTCCCAATCTAAAGACAATAGAATTGCAAAGAAAAAGAAAAAAAAATCAAGCATCTCTTCCCTTCCCTGCCCCTGCCAGAGAGAAATCCTGGTCTCTAAGGGGTGTCCAGAGCACTTGGGGCCCTCCCCACAGTGATCAGGGACCTGTGGCCAACTAGAAGTCACTCTTCTCAGGTGAGGAACCAAGTTATCCTGGGTGAAAATTTATCCATGATGATAAATCTTCTCCATGTACCCATTCATTTACATACAGAGTATGACAAATGTCTTCAGTGAAAAAGGATCTTTTCCTTTTCACACATAAGTTGAACCCACAAGAGGCCCAGGTATAAATTTCTCTTTATCAGGTCCCTTGTCACAGGACATCTGAAATTTCCCTGAAGGTCCCCTGGTATGGAATAGGACAATACAAATGGAGTCTCTAGCTTAGCCCTTATAGGATGATCAAGTTGTCTTAAAAGGAAAACAAACTCAGAAAAACTCCAGGGAGATGTGAGACTGTCAGTCATCCAACTAGTGCTTGAACTGATAACTGGAAGCCCTGGAGGATAGTTACTATACCTAATCAGTATTCTGGGGATAACCTTGAATGACTAGGCTTTTACTATTGATTTATGAGCCCCCTACAGTGCATTTCGGAATGATAATCAGACAAACTTAATTAGTTTTTTGTTTTGTTTTTTAGCACAAGGCATTTACTAAGGTGGTATAGTACAACAGTGAATATGAAATATTCCTTCCAAACTGGGACATCCTCTTCCTTTGTTCTCACAAAGTTCTTGAGGAGACTGTACTCACTATGAATTTAATGAAGCACAATTTATGTACATATGTGGGAAAGTGATAACTCACAATTCCAGGTTACTGTAAGTCCTTTTCTCTGTTTGTAGAGTCACCATTAAATTCTCCTTAGTAGAGGAGGTTAGATGCCTTTCTAGAATCTGTATCCATCATCTTATTTTCCATGAGGGGGTCATACTCCTTTAAAATGCTTTCTCCCTTGGGTGAGTAACCATTTGGATCTTTGCATATCATCAGGGGCAGCTGGGGCTTTTGTGACACTCTTCTCTTTAGTCCCTACACATATACATGTATACACATACACACACAAACTCTCACACACTCCACATGCATATGTATGTGATACTTTTTAACCTCTTTTACTGACTGAATACATTGATGCCATCCCCCTTAATTCTAGGTATAGCTCAAGATGTTTCCCTGGAGGCTATTTTATTTTCTCTCTGTATTCTCTCACTTGGTGACCTTGTCAGGTTCCATTATTATTTCTGCCCAGACCATTCCCTCAGAAATTCCATTGTATTTTTTTTCACTTGTTATCACACACCCATTATCAGTTAAATGTAATCTCCTATTGCCTAGACTACTGTAATAACCTCTTAAATGTTCTCCCTCCCACATCTCTCCCCAGTCCAACCTATCTTCAATCACCTACCAAAGTGGTTTTCCTAAACTGCAGGTCTGACCATGTCACTCCTCACCCCTCAAAAAACCCTAATGGATTTCTAATGTCTTTTAGGATCAAATATAAACTCATCTTTGGCATTTAGAGATCTTTAAAATCTAGCCCCTTCCTACCTTTCCAGCTTTTTTCTACATTAGTCCCTTCCATGAACTTTATTGCCCACAACTACCTGTCTTTTTGCTGCTCTTTACAAAAGGTATTTCCTCTCCCATATTGATGGCTCTGCACAAGAAGTCTCTCCTCTTAAAATGCACTCTCTTCTCACCTCCTCCCTTGCAGTTCCTGGTTTCCTTTAAGAATCACCTCAAGTAAAGCTCTCTTCATGAGATTTTTCCTGGTCTCTGCAGCCTCCAGAGCTTTCTCTCTCTTAAACATTTCCTATTCATCCATTACATAGCTTGTTTGTACATATTTGTTTGCTTGTTGTTTCTACCACTAGATAGTGAGCTCCTTGAGAGCAGGAACCATCTTTCAACTCTTTTTTTTATATCTCTAGCACCTAGTACAGTGCTTGGCATATATTAGGCACTTAATAAATATTTATTGATTGACAGTCCCTGAGATGCTTAGAGCAAAAGTAGAAGTGACACTAAAGAAGAAAAAGGAAAATGTCAGATTAGATCAAGTATATACAGAAGAGAACTATGTTCAAGGAAATGTAATTTTGTGGGTATTTTGGAACCAATTTGCAGAATATCCAAAGGAGAGGAAGTTCTCATCTTCATTGAATAATGTCAGAATTTATTGGTTCCAAGAATACTGATCAAGAAAACATCAACAAATGTTGACTCATGTGCCTACTTTTCTATCTACTCACAATCTTTTGAGGACATTTCATTTGTACATTAAAGCAAAATATCCTTGGTGATAGTATTATTAGGAAATAAGCAGGCTTTTGTAAATGATATTTCACATTTTAAAATTGACTAAACATGTAATATAACATCCTATTATGATTATTATTTATTGATTACCTAAATGCATTTGTCTCTTTCACAACATCACAATTTCCATCTATATATTAAGATCACTCACAATTCATTGGAAGACATAGCAATAGAAGTAACATTATTCAGTGACTCATGGATAATGAACATCAAATAAGGCATAAAACAGGTAAATTCATGCTTGTCATGAAGTATTGGTCACTTTGACGAAGGTGTTGCAGCACAGGGTCCATGCCAAGGAGAAATTCCCTATGGATGGTGAGGTACTCTAGATGTTCCTGTTTATCAGAGATTTGGCCTATGCCCCATTGCCAAAAAAAAATACTCAGTACCTCCCTAGAAATCTACTTTCTTTAACCCTTTAATGACTTTTTTAAAAAAAAATTTCTTCATTTTAAAAAATATGAAAATTTTTAAAATGACACATCTTAAATTGAATAATTTACTGTAAATTTGTGGTTTTTCCTGAATTAAAATTTTAATGGTGCAATATTACATCATGTAACCATATAGTTGAGTATTGTAAACAGGTCATTACATGCACATATTTCTGTCAATGCATGCTGGATTTCCTGACTATTCATGATAGGCTCACCTGCCAATACTTGCTTGTTAAGACTTGTTGGCAGACTGGACCACTGATTGGTTATAACTTGCATTTTGTGCATTTTTTTGGGAAAATAATGTAATTACTGTGACTTTGACTCTATTACAAAACAGATCAAAGATGTATGAATGATTTTTCAATTTTTTCTTCTCGTCTTTCCTTATGTTTCCACCTCCCCCTTGTTTTTATTTAACACCCTCTAATTGTACCCAAGGCTACTACTGCCTCCCTGGATCATACCAGCACCCTCCCAGGGGGCTCTATCTCCCATCTTGGGAGCCTGTGCATATGAATGCCATTGTGTTCATCGTATTAAGCCCCAAAACATTAGAGAACAACTTGACAGCAGTCCTAATAAAAGAGTTTGTCTTGTCTATCCATACAGGGAAGACCAAATGGATGAAGAATGTCAATTGCTTAGATTTCAATATGCAGTTGAATGGACATATTGTAGAGCTTATCCAATAGTATGTAAATAGGCAATCAAAATGGATAATGAGTTGAGTGGGCCTAGAGTTGAAAAGGAATGGAGTACACTGGATTGTACTTGGGAAATGCAAGACACTTTTATAGATCCCAAGCTTCCTATGATAACTAATGTCTATCTTTTTTAAGTGAAACATTTTTACCAATGTTGCTGTAAGGTAGTTAAATCACTTCCTTTGAAGAATCATAAAGATTAGCATCACACAGAGCATAATGGAAAGCTACCTGGTAGGTGTGAGCAAATGGAAATATAAAGCTACTATGAATTCTAAAGAACCTAAATAAAGAATGTCAACACAGAATTATATTATAGAAAGAGAGGATAGCTTGGTCAAATATCAAGAGCAAATGATGACAAATAGATGACTGGAGTACTCTTTCTCTGCCCTCACTACATCAGGAGAAATTGCAAAAGGCCTCTAGAACACTAGGTAGACTCCCTGCCCTGAAATTTTTAGAGGAAATGGATAAGTATCACACAGGATGGGCAGACACAGATGGGTTGAAATATGCATTGTTGGAGGTAGCTCCTGAAATGATCATCTGTGAGGATCCATCTGAGTATTTGAGGTGTGAGTAGTCAAAATATAAGGTGAATCGGGGCAACCAGGTAGCACAGCAAGTAAGAGCATTGGCTTTAGTGTTGGGAAGACCTGGGGATCGAGTCCTGGGCTCAGACACTTAGCACCCACCCAGAAACATGTAACCCTGGCTGTGTAACCTTGAGCAAGTTACTTAACCCCAATTGCTTAGGGACTCAGAAAGTAAGAGCACCGGCTCCAGTGTCGGCATGACCTGTGGATCAAATCTGGGCTCAGATACTCAGCACCACACCCAGAAATAACTGGCCATGTAAACTTGAGCAAGTTACTTAATCCCAATTGCTTAAAAAATATAAGGTGAATTAATACATATATTACATCAAGAGTAATTTTCTAATAGACATATATTCAAATTACACAGAAAGAGATTTTTTTTTTTGCTTTGTGGAGTGGGGAAGGTAGGGAAATTGGGGTTAAGTGACTTGATCAAGAACACATGGCTAGTTTTTGTGTTAAGTGTCTGAGGCTAGATTTGAACTCAGGTCCCCCTGACTCCAGGGCCAGTGCTCTATTCACCACACCACCTAGCTTCCCCCACATATAGAGTTTTTAAAAGCATTTCAAACTATAAATGACTGTCTAAAATATTTTCCAAATCAACAATTATAAGAAAATACAAATTAAAACAATGATATTTTGCTTTGCACTTTGCAAATTGATAAAGATGATAACAGTCATGACAGTCAATATTCAATGAACTTGGGAAAGACAGTCATACTGCTGGTTTAGCTCTGAATTGGTCCTGTTATTCTGTACATAAACTTGGCATTAGGAAAGTAAATGACTGAACTGTCTGTGCCCTTTGAGCCATAGATACAATTACTGGTACATACTCCTAGGAATTTAAAGACAGAAACAAAGGTCTATTATATTTCAAAAATAGTCATAGCATCACTCTTTGTGGCAACAAAGAATTAAAAATAAAGTTATTGCCCATTCATCTGGGAATATCTGGAAAAAACTCATATAAAAATGTAACATCTAATTATTGTAGATCAAGAAATTATATATATCTATATACATACATATATGTGTGTATATATTTACATGTGTATATTTATGTGTATGGAATTCAGAGAAACTTGGGAAGAGTGGTATGAAATGATAAAAGTGAAATCAGGATCTAGATTCAATATGTATAATGATTATTGTTGTAAAGTTGTGTCCAACTTTCCATGACCCCAGGGATCACATTATCCATGGGGTTCTCTTGACAGATATTGGAACGATTTGCCATTTCCTTTTCCAGTGGATTGACAAACAGAGATTAAGTGACTTTTCCAGGGTCACACAGCTAGTTAGCATCTGAGGCCATATTTGAACTTAGATCTTCCTGAATTCACATCCAACACTCTATCCATTGAACCACCTAGCTGCCTCATACACAGTGATTACAATAGGGTAACTGAAAAGACCAATAAAAGTAAGTTAAAAGTTAAATAATTGAAAAAGCAATGAAGGACCCAGGGACGAGATAATGAAAAATCCCTCTGTCCTTATGGCAGAGAAGAAGATAATACTTAGACAAGGGATTGCATAGATGTATTGTATATGACATTGATAATACATGTTGCAGTATTGGATGGTTTTGTTTAACTGTTTTTCCCACCTTGGTTGCTCCCACCCCCAAAATGACTATAGTAAAAGCAAAAGGCATTAATATAACAGGGTAAAAATGATACATGAATAAATTTATATTAAAACTATATATTTTATTAAATACATACATGTCTTTTCTCCATATAAATGTTAATATTTCTGTTTTCAGAATATCATTATTATTTATAATTAACTCTGGTTTAAAAACTTGCCAATCCAAACTGAATCTAACATTCACAGAATGTTATAAGATTATCTCACCCATTCCTGTCATTTTAAATATGAAGGAAAAAAGCTCCAGAGAGATGAAGTGACATTTTGGAAGACATGTGGATCCTTAGTGTGAGTTACTGGATTGGAATTGAAGTCTCCTGACTTTTGCTCACTATTCATTAGGCTACATTAAGTTGCTTTCCTTATGTCTCTAGAGATATAATTGTAATCATTAGGTGGTATGGTCAAGCTTTTTGACATTTTTCTATGCCATATTTAATGATTAAAAATATGTGTGCATGACAATCTCTTAATATCACTTCTTCACCTCCCTCAAGTTTGTATAATCCCAAACTGTACATATTACAGATATAAAAAGATTCAGGAAAAGGATAGATTGGATTTCCTTTCTTAGTTCTCATGTACCTCCTACCATTATCCTCCCACACACAAAAAATTCTATAAAAAAGTAAGTATATGAAGATCTAAAGGATGAACTTCTGGTGATACTAAGAGAAGAAATTCTGATGAGGAATAAGGGGGAATTTGTCTAGAAGGCTATATGCATGAAAAAGGGGACTTATCATCAAGTTATATTTTAAAAACTATGAGATGAATAGACAGACATACACACAGAAGATGGAAGGAAGGATAGGTAATAACATTTCCAAGAATCAAAATCAAACAAATTCTCCTAGAGTTTATAGAATCTCATATCTCTTTTAAAAATTCATAAAATTATCCTTAATTGGTTCTACATTTCTTCTGTCATTTTCCATAAACTTTCAAAAATCATTGACAAAACTCAGGAATCATATCTTCCACTTATTTCATTTTCTTTTCCTAAGATGTAGATTGTTTGGGCTTGGTAATTTAAATTCTTACAGAGGATGCTAGAGCTTTCTCACCTAGTTATGAACCCCCCATTAGACATCTCTCTTCTGATTTTTCTATTTTTAATATCATCTTTTTTGGCAGGGAAAGCAGAAGTAAAGTCATTAACCCTGATGTTAACATTCTCCCCAATCCAAACTGAATCTGAGATTCATAGAGTGCTATAACAATCATCTCACCCACTCTTTTGTTATACATGTGAAGCAAAAAGAAAGGTAAAATGACTTGTTGGAAGACATGTGTCCTTAGTGGGAGGGACTGGACTGGAATTGAAGTCTTCTGGTTTTTTGTTCACTGCTCATTATGCTTCACCAAGCTGCTTTCTTAATAGCTCTACAGATATAACAACAATTGTTGGCTTTTGACATTCCTTTTGACATTTTTCTATGCTATATTTAATGATTTAAAAATTTATGTATGCATGATAATCTCTTTTTTTCTTGCTTTTTTTTGGAGGGGGGAATGCAGAAAAATTTGGGGTTAAGTGACTTACCCAAGGTCATATGGCTAGTAAGTGTTAAGTGTCTGAGGCAGATTTGAACTCTACTCCTCCTGACTCCAGGGCCAGTGCTCTATTCATTGTGCCACCAAGCCGTCCCATGATAATCTCTTAATGTTGCTTCAAATCATCCAAAATTCTTCACTTCCCTCTAGTTTATATAATCCTAAACTGGACACGAGTTAAGTAACAGAATTAAGTAGCCATGGAGACAGCTAGGTGGTGCAGTGAATAGAGCACTGACCCTGGAGTCAGGAGGACTTGAGTTCAGATCTGGCCTCAGACACTTAACACTCACTAGTTGCATGACCTACCTTGGGCAAGTCACTTAACCACAATTGCCCTGCCTTTCCTCCTCCAAAAATAAAAGACAAAAAAAAGAGAATTAAATAGCCCAGTCATTTCTTTGTCATTTCTAATCATCACTGCCTCTACCCCAAGTAGGGGTCCTATCCCTTCTTTTATCCTCCTTTCTCTTTTCAAAATATCTTAAGATTCTGTTTTAGATTCAAAGTGTTAGATCATTTTAGCTTGAACATATTGATGATACATGATACTTCTAAAAGAATGTTTCATGCTTTTTTATTCAATTCAGCAAACATTTATTAAGTGCCTACTATCTGCCAGGTACTGTACTAAGTACTGGGCATACAAAAAGAAGCAAAAGACAGCCCCAAACAGCCTATAATCTAGTGGGAGAGACAATATGTAAACAAATATATACAAAGCAAGCTATATACAGGATAAATAGAAGTTGCTAAAAAGGGAAAACACTGGAAATAAGAGGGTTATCGAGGCTTCCTGTAGAAGGTGGGGTTTTAGATGAGACTTAAAGGAAGTTAGGGAGATCAGTAGGTAGAGTACAAGAGGGAGCACATTCTATGCATGTGAGACAGCCAGAGAAAATGTCCACAGCTGAGAGATGGAGTCCCTGGTTTTCAGAATAATCAGGAGGCCAGTGTTGCTGGATCGAAGAGTTCATGTTGAAGAGTAAGGCGTAAGAAAACTGGAAAGTTATGAGGGGGATAGGTAATGGAGAGTTTTGAATGCTAAGCAGAGCATTTTGTATTTTCTCCTAGACACAATAGAAAATCAGTGGAGTAGTTTGCTTTCATGATCAGACTTGGGTTTTAGAAAAATCGCTTTAGTGGCTGGATGGAGGATGGATTGGAATGGGAAGAGACTTGAGGAAGACAGACCCACCACCAGACTATTGCAATAGTCTAGACCTGAGGTGATGAGGGCTTGCACTAGAGTGGTGCAATATCAGAGTATAAGAGTAGATAAGTATATATAGTATATATAATATATAGTATAATATGGTATATAATTATATATGTAATATATGTATTATATTATATATATAGTGTGTATATATATATATGTAGATAGTATCAGAGGAGATAAGGGGCTATTGCAAAGAGATATTGCAAAGGTGAAATTGACAAGCCTAGGCAACAACTCAGATGTTGGAAGTAAGAGATAATGGGAAATTGAGAATGGCTACTAGGTTGTGAGCCTGAAGGACTGGGAGAATGGTGTTATTTTCCACAATAATAGGGAAGGTGGGAGGAAAGAGTGTAGAGAAAAATATAATGAGTTCAGTTTTGGACATACTGAGTTTAAGATGTTTCCTTGACACCAGGTTTGAGATGTCCAAGAGGCAGTTGGAGATGGAAGACTGGAGTTCATCAGAGATTGGGGGAGGAAAGGTAGATCTGAGAATCATCAGCATTAAGATGATAATTAAATCCATGGGAGCTGATGAGATCATTCAATGAAATAGTTCAGAAAGAGAAGAGAAGTGGGGCCAGGACAAAACCTTGAGGGGCACCTATGGTTAAGTGATATGATCTGGAGAAGGATGCAGAAAAGATTATGGAATAGTTAGATAGGGGAAAAACCAGGTGATAGTAGTGTCCTGAAAACCTAGAGAGAAGAGATTATAAAGGAGGAATCATCAACAGTGTCAAAGGCTAATGGGGAGTCAAAGAAAATGAGGATTGAGAAAAGGCCATTGGATTTGGCAACTAAGAGATCATTAGTAATTTTGGAGAGACCAGTTTTGGTGGAATGATAAGGTCAGAAGTCAGATTGTAAGGGGTTAAGAAAAGAGTGAGAGGGAGCAGCTGGTTGGCTCAGTAAATAGAGCACTAGCCCTGGAGTCAGGAGGACCTCAGTTCAAATGCAGCCTCAGACACTTAACACAAAACTAGCCATGTGACCTTGGGCAAGTCACTTAGCCCCAATTGCCCTACCTTCCCCCCTCCAATAAAGCAAAAAAAAAAAAAAGAGTGAGAGGAAAGTGGAGGCATCTATCGTAGATGGGATTTTAGAGGAATTTAGATACAAAGGGGAGAAGAGAAATAGGATGATATTTAACAGGGATGAAAAGATCAAGAGAGGGATTTTTTTCAAGATAGGCAAGACATAGGCATGTTTGCAGGCAGAAGGAAATGAGCTAGTGGAAAGGGAGGGATTGAAAATAAGTGAAAGACTGTGGGTGACAGAGGGGACCTTCTGTTGGAGGAGATGGGATGAAATGGGATCTCTTGAACAAGTAGAAAGATTAGCCTTAGTAAGGAGAGAGGTCACTTAATCAGTTAAAACATGGATGAAGGAGGAGAAAGTGGCAGGTCACCTGAGTGATAGGAGAGGAAGAAGAGAAAAAGGGAATTCACAGTGAATGGCCTCAGTTGTTTTTGTAAAATATGAGGCAAGGTTGTCGACTCCTCCATTATTCTTTGCCTAAACTTGGGCATTTTTGTATAGATAATCAAGGACATAGGTTTTATTGCTGGCTCTTTTCTTGAATTTTGTCTCCTGTGAATTTCTTGGCATTTTCAGCTCTTTTCTTCTTTCTTTGTGACTCTCTGGTAACTAGCAGGGGATATTTGTAAGCAATGTATCCTTCCCTCATTCTTGTTAGTCTAAATTTCTTTTGACTGGATTCACTAGATTCATGACAAATTCATTCTTATTAACCTTTGTTAGGTGTGTCTGTTCCAGAGGAATCTGCCAGACATATATGCTAAGCCATGGTTCAGAAATCTGTCCAACCATCCCTCTCTATATGTGTGGGTGCTGCAAGAAATGGAGCTTTGCATATTAAGCCACAAATTCTGGTTTATTTTAAATTTGGGCTAGAAACTTCCACGTGTGCTATTTCAAAACTAATGGAAACTCTTTTTTGTCGTCTATGTAGAAAGTCAGCTGACTTGAATTAAAACTCTTTTCTAATTCACACTAGCAACATTGTGTAAAAATACTCTTATTGGCCTAGTCATACCAGATCTTAACTTGTATTATAAAGCAACAATCATCAGCCATTAGTACTGGCTAAGAAATACAGGGATAGATCAGTGGACTAGGTTAGGTACACAAAGCACAGCAGTAAATTATTATAGCAATCTACTGTTTGATAAACCCAAAGACCCCAGCTTATGGGATAAGAACTCACTGTTTGACAAAAACTGCTGGGAAAACTGGAAAATAGTATGGCAGAAACTGGGCATAAAGCAACGTCTGACACCATATACCAGAATAAAGTCCAAATGGATATATGATCTAGGTATAAAGGCTGACACTATAAACAAATTAAGGGAGCAAGGAATAGTTTATACGTCATATTTGTGGAGAATGGAGGAATTTGTGACCAAACAAGAGATAGAGAATATTATGAAATCCAAAATGGATAATTTTGTTTACATTAAATTGAAAGTTTTTGCATAAACAAAGCCAATGCAACCAAGATTAGGAGGGAAGTAGAAAACTGGGAAAGAATTTTTACAACTAATATCTCTGATAAAGGCCTCATTTCTAAAATATAGAGAATTGGGTCAAATTTACAAGAATATAAATCATTTCCCAATTGAGAAGAGTTCAAAGGATATGAACAGGCAGTTTTCTGAGGAAAAAAAATAAAGCTATCTATTGTCATATGAAAAAAATGCTCTAAATCACTATTGATTGGAGAGATCCAATTAAAACAACTCTGAGGTACCATATCACACCTATCAAATTGGGTAACATGGCAAAGCAGGAAAATGATAAATGTTGGAGAAGATGTTGGAATGTTGAAATACTAATTCAGTTTTTGATGGAGCTGTGAACTGATTCAAGAATTCTGGAGAACAATTTGGAGCTCTGCCCAAAGTGCTATAAAAATGTATATAACCTTTCACCCAGCAATACCATTTCTAGGGTTGTATCCCAAAGGGATCATAAAAATGGGAAAAGGACCCACATGTACAAAAATATTTATAGCAGCTCTCTTTGTGATGGTCAAGAACTGGAAATTAAGGGAATGCCCATCAATTGGGGATTGGCTAAACAAGTTATGGTATATACGAATGTAACAGAATACTATTGTGGTATAAGAAATGAAGAACAGGTGGACTTCAGAAAAACTTGGAAAAACTTATATGACCTGATGCTTAGTGAGGGGAGCAGAACTAGGAAAACATTGTACATGTTAACAGCCATAATGTGTGAGGACTGATTTTGATAGACTTAGCCCTTCTCAGTGATGCAAGGATCTAATACAATTCCAAAGGACTCACGATAGAAAATGTCCATCCAGAGAAAGAATTATGGACCCTGAATTCAGATTGAAGCAGACTATTTTCTTTTTTGTTTTGCTTTATTTTGTTTTTTTTTCTTTCTCATGTTTTTTTCCATTCATTATAATTCTTCTATGTAACATGACTGATATGAAAATGTGTTTAATAGGAATTTATATGTAGAAACTATCAGATTGCAGACTGTCTTGGGGAGGGAGGAGGAGAAAATTTAAAACTTACGGAAGTGAATGTTGAAAACTAAAATAAATAATTTAATAAATTGGGGAAAATACTCTTATTGATTGGAGAAACCTAGAAACATCTTCAGAACTTTTATTACATTATTGTGTATCCTTTTGATATTAAACTAATTCTTAAATTGTTTGATACTTTCAAAGATCTATGATTTCACTTGTGTAAGTATGCTTTCTATCCACATAGATTTTAAAACCTCTTCTGCAAATCCTCTACACCTCTGGTCCAGTTTTTTTTCCCCCACTTCTTTTTTCAACCAATCTTTCACAGAATCCCCCTATCACAGAATTTTTGAATTGGGAGGGAACTCAGATGCCATCTATTCCCATGTGTACCTGAACAGGAATCCTATCTACCCAACATACCAAACATGTATTCAGCATTCACTTAAAAATCAGGAGTAATGAATGCCTCTACTGTCTCCCTTTGAATTTAGCAAAGTGTTTGGCACACAATGGGTCCTCAATGAAAATGTATTAAATTGGATTGATTCTAATCGGTGGGCCTATAAAGAACCTTAGATATTAAATTATCTGATCCTCTCATTTCACAGAAAAGGAAAGTGAGTCCCAAAGATAGGGAAAGATTTGCCTAAGGTGATATCTTGAGTTGATACTTGAACCAGAAAGCGAACTCACGTTTCCTGACTCCACAGCAATAGTATTCCATTATAGGGAGGGTTTAGCTATTGGGGAACTGATCTTAGAGTCCTAAGATGTGATACTCAAGTAACTCATCCACTCCAAGCCATTCATTTTGGAGAAGAGGATTTGAGCCCCTGTCTTCTGATTTTAGAATCCATTGCTTTTCCTTTAAACTCCATGATGCTATTCTATCAGGTGAGGGTTTTTGAAATTGCATGTTATTTTATAAAGTAATAAAATTTAACAAGTTAACTTTGTCTCCCTATAACAGTAGCTGGTACTAGTGTCATTTATTATCCCTATTTTATAGAGGAACATACTGAAGTTCAGTGATACAAACTGACTTACCCAAGACACGTAACTGGTGCTAGGGTTGGAGTTTGACCCTAAGTTTCTCCTGACTCCATATCCAGTCAGTAGTCTTCCTATGATACCGCATTTCTTTTTTAAAAAAGGAAAATGTCTTGCTTGCGGCTAAGGATTCTATCTCTAAATCTTGAATGGTCTTCTGATTCCGTTGTTGTTGTGTTCAGTTGTTTCAGTCATATCTGACTTTGTTGGCCCCATTTGGGGTTTTCTTGAAGAAGGTACTGGAGTGGGTTGGTATTTCCTTCTGCAGCTCATTTTACAGATGAGGAAACTGAGGCAAACAAGCCAGAGTCCCACAGCTAATAAGTGTCTGAGGTCAGATTTGAACTCATGAAGATGAGTCTTCTTGACTCCAGGTCTGGCACTCTCTACTACACCATCACTCTCCATGTTCTATCAGTATGTCTTTGTTTTTACTCTATGGAACATCATGCTTCTCTCAGGATAAGGTGATCACCTGAAATCTTATACGGATTGACTCAGCTTTTGATTATCTCTACCTTCTCAGATCCCTCAGTTTCCTCTCCTTCTGATTGGAGGTCTAAAGGGAAGAATAATCTCTTCAAAACTTCCTTTGTAGTGAACTCAGAACTTTCCAAGTGATTCTCCATTTTCTATAAGCAGCTCTGCTTGGTTTAGATACCACAGAACACTGTGCCCTGACTATCTGTTTCAGTTTCCTTTTGTGTATTCTATTTCCCTACTAGACTTTAAAGCTCCTTGAGGGTAGGGGCTATTTTTCTTTTTCTTCTTTTTAATCCCCAGAACCTAGCACAATACTTTGCACATGACAAATGTCTATAACAAATGTTTACTGATTGATTATTGTACTGTATGGTATATTATTTGATTATCTTAGAAGTGAAGACTTTATATTCCTAACCCCAGCTTACATTGGGAAAATGAACAAAGGCTCTACCCTCTGTACTGGAGGCCTCCTTTTATTTATTCTTTTGGTATCTCTGGAGTACTGTTACAAAATTATGATTATTTATCTATCATCTTGGAATTCTCTGCATGTAATCAACCTACCTCTGGACCTTGATTATGCCCTTGAAAAATTCTTTTTCCACAAATTTCTTCACAGAAACCAGAACATTTTTCATAGAATTTTGTTTTGTTTTGACCAGAAGTTAGTTGTGGAGTGGCAGCATTGAGTAGTAGAAGTCTTGACTTAGAGTCAGTAAGTTCTGGTTAAAGTACTGATTCTGATTCATGCTAGTTGTATGATTGTGGGCAAGACACTTAGCACCTCAGGGTCCATTGAGATCTCTGATTTTAAGTTTCAGATTCAGTCAGGTAAAGCATAACATGAGTATATAAAGTACATAAAGAAGGTAAGGCATAACATGATTCTCATGATTTTTTGTCCATGTATGAAAAGACAAAAAAACCACACAGCAAAACCGCTGGTCACTCCTTTCTCTTTAATGTACCTATACTAAAGAGACATTGTATTTCTTGTGAGAAATAGTCTTTCTTGTACAGATGACATCCCTTCCTGAAAATTATCATTGGAAAGAAATTTCAAATATCTTAATATAATGAGTATGATATATGTCAATTTTATTTAAAACATGTAAGTTTCAGGACATGCAATTTGAATCAGTTAGCTCTGTTGGTTTTTTTAATAAGATGTATAGAAGTCCTTATTTACTATTGCCTTGGAAACAGAGATACTCTGACATTTTGGTTGATCTCATTTTCCTGGATAGGTAGGATTAAAAATACTATGCACTAACATCAATTTTTATTTATTTAAAATATTTAAATTTTAACTGTTGAAAAAGCACCAAAAATAAATGTTTAAAAAGACTAAAAGCAAAGCAGGTTTATAAAACTAAGTCCCACAAATCAGATTGTATCATAATTTTTATGCACTGTGGTTATCTTTTACCCATCTATAGCAAAAGATTTTGATTATTTAGCATTTAGTTCATTTATATCATAATCACATCTGATTTGGTAATATCTTCTAATAATTGATAACATCAAGTTGTCTTTGTCTATGGCTTATCAAAATAATTCCAAGGTAAAATACGGTAATATGACTTTAATGTCTTACATACTATATTTTCCCCTTCTTCATTTCCAGGATTCCACTATTGTTACTCCAATTATTCTGAGGACTGATCCACAAGGATTTTTCTTTTATTGGACAGATCAAAATAAGGTAAGATATGTAATACCTTCTTCTAAATCTGGAGTTTGTCAATTGATGGAACACTTTTTAAGATGTTCCGAGTCTTTGTAAAATCCACATGTGTATATAGACTGGATGGCATCTTAATCTGTTGATGTTGTTCTGATTTTGAATAATACTCTTAGTCTTTGTTACTTATTATGCAGGGGGAAATGTTAAAACATTTTAGAAGTAAAGATTTAAAAACCTGTTGAGGAAGCAGAATGGTTGATTAGAGTTTGGATTCTGAATTTAAATCCAAACTCTGTACTTGTATATAAAATAGATGTACTCCTATAAATCTTTGCATTTTTCTCTGGTTGAATTTTCTACTAGAAAAGACTAGGTGGAAGGATGCCACATATTTATCAAAATGACTATATAATGTACTATTTTGATGAGTGCTCTATTAATACTTTTTTATTTATATGTCTATAGGACTATCAACATATCAATCTGTTTAAATTAGGTTTTATTCCTACTATTGCATACTGATTCCTTCTTCCATAGCATCTCCCTCCCATCTCTAACCTAAAGAGTGGAATAACTACAGGGGATATGAACTACCTCAGGAGGTTTGCCACTCCAGACACTAGGCAAACCAACATTAATGAAAATGCCCTTGAGTGACACCTTTCTCTCCTCCTTTCTTCTTTATTAAATTATCCTGCTGGATAATAAGAACTTGACTTTGGTAATTTGTTCAAGTGAGCCAATATAGGAAATGCTTCATGCACTTTCATCAAATAAAGTGCATGTTTCATTTTGTCTCTAGCAGGAACCTTCAAAAAACCTTCTAACAAAACATTTATCTTTGCTTTTGTACTCTGAGTTTAGGACTAATTATTCACATACATTGTAAAATAGTTCATTAAAGATAATCCATACTGAATTAAACAAACTTGAACTGACACATTACTATTATTTAGGTTTGGCAGCCAATTATGCAGTATGACAATTATAGCAACCCCACTCAGGATAATTCTTCAGATCCTACTATAATTTGCTCAAGGGACTCTGGGAGGAACCTGTAGGGGCTGACTTTCTAATATCATGCTTCTAAGCCCCCACAAGCAAATCAATTAGCAAATACTTTTTACAAAGTTATTTACTCATGTTATAGTTAACAGAAACAATTTTCATATGTTAAGTATGGGGTATATTCTCCTAGAGTTTTATACAAGACCCATTGAGAGAAGAGGCACAAATTAAAGTTTAAAAACAGTGAGGAACTTATGCAGAGAACACATATGGCAAAGGGGTAATAACTCTTGATTATTGGAAATTATTTTCTTTCTTAGTACAGACTTCATGAAGTTCTTTCTTTTGGGTTACAAGTGTCAGTACTCTTGCAGGGTACATTGCCGTACTTTTCTCTATCATGGGAGGTCACACTCCCTGAAGTGACTATTCTTCCCAGATAGTTATGTGGTTTCTTACTGGTTCTATCTCTCTTATCTTATCAAGAGTCACTGCTAATGATTTAGACTCTCTAATAATATGAGCAGTAGTGTAGAAGGTTGAGAGAGAAATACTCCCTTCTCTCCACACCAACCCCCCCCCCCACATCCATCCACCAAAAGACATTCATTCCCTGGGGATTTGACTCTAACCTCTGATTTGGAACTCTCTCAACACTGCTCATTGCTTAACTAACTGACTGAATGGGTTTACTCTTTACTGTTTTTATTTACAGTGTAAGATGTGTTATTTGGTCTTCTCAATAAGATGTTTCCTGTGTACCAGATCTGCCTTTCATCCAGTGGTCAAAACCCTATAATCCTCTTTAATTGATTATGTTTTGATTGACTCATTCAATCCAATATCTGAGGCTTTTGTGATTGTGTTAATTGAGATCAGGGTAGAAAGTCACTCTTGAACAAGAATATTCAAATAAATTGCCTGTTATCATAGGTGTTAATTCCTTTTGTCCTACATTTTATTTTACACTGAGGAAAAAAACTTGACAAACTCTCTGTATACATAGAGATTACTGTCATAGGAAGAGAGCTAGTTGAAGAGTAGGGCAGGAGTAATGGGAGAGTCAAATAGATCAGAATTCAGGTGTAATAATTAAACTATTGTCACAGTTACACAGTGAATTGGACAATGTCCCAGTATTATTTCCTTTATCCAACCCCACCCCCCAATAAATCTTATTGACTTTTTCGCCTTCCTCACATGCTATAACTACTACCCTCCATGTATGGGCTTAATTCAACCTAAATTTGTGAAAGATGGAGAGAAAATTACTCTGATTTATCATGTCCTTTGAGAAGGGCTACAACAGTTGTTTGCAGGTTGAATCTTAGCCCTGAGTTCATTCTCAGTGCAGAGGTTCAGATCCAATATATATATATATATATATATATACACATACATACATACATACATACATACATATATATATATATATCTGTGCTGGTATTAACATGAACAATTTTCTTATCTGGATTCATTGAAGGTTAAGCTGTTCATGAGCAAAGATATTTTCAATGCCTCCAAGAATGGCATTCTTTCAACTGTGTGATCATGAAAATAGGTAAAGAAAGAGTATGGAGTTATGGTCTGGATATAATTCACTTAAAGATCATTTTGGTTTTGGGATTGTGGAATTGCCCTGGGATGAGGTTGGAGGATGAGACTCTGTGGGATACCAATTACTAGCAATGCTTCTTGGCTACCAAATCTGGTTTGAAGAAATAGTTTTCTGAATTCAGTGATTTGCTACATTTATGACCTCTAGTGCATGCATTTATTGTTTGATAAAAAACAAAACAATAACCAAAGTTTATTATTTGGTTTTTAGATATTTTTGGCTTTGACATTCCCTTGCATTTCCTACTGTTATGTGTAAAACAATGGCTTGGAGGAGTTCTATTTTTAAAAGCTATTTTTAGAACTGTTATAGCCATATTCATGAAAAATGTATTTATAATGCCCAGAGCATTTTTAAAGGTTGGGTATTTGTAAAAGAGACTTAAGTGTCAGTTTGATTTTTCAACTTGTAAATCAAGTTTCTATAAAAGCAACAGAAGGGATTTTGAGTCATTAATAATTCATGGCACCTCAGTTAAGCTCTAAGACCTATCCTAAAGGTTTCTTTGCCCAATAAAGAGTTTGGGAAAAAATGCTTTCTGCCTTATCTCTATTGTTATGTTAATTCAACATTCTGAATGGTGTTTATTCCAAAAATACAGATTTATTTAGTTTTTGGAAATGAGAGTGATGGTAGGAATATATTATTTCAATTCTCTGTATTCTTTCTCTCCTCATAATCCAGTAATGATGTGCATGATTAATTGAAAGCAAAAATACAGTCATAATTTCATTACAATGCTATATGACGTCACTTTACAAATCGTTTGCACGTCGTTTACTGCAGAAAGTGTGTTGTATTTCTCACTATTGAAATATAAATTGTTCATTCAACTACTAGTTTTAATGTTTTATTTTTAGTCAATGGTCATATATTTTTGAATCCAAAAGATAGAAGATTAAAGAAAAAAAGAGAGTAAAACCACCTATATTCTGTTAGGCTTCTTTCTTTGGCTTTAAGCCCAGTCCTGGAACAGAAAGAATAATGCACTGAATTCTGGGAGATGGACTCCTATAAATGATGCATTAAGTCATGAAGTAAGTAGATGCCAAAATAAAATGGTGGGCATATGCCACTCCAAGTATTTAAACAAAATCCCATGAAAACACATGGCATAACTATAATGATGATATCAGTATTTAGGCTTTCTTCTTTAAAGTGACATTCGAGAATTTCTTGTTTGGCATCAATTGCATATAATAATTTAAATATATCTCAGAGAGAAAAAGGCATTCCTAGATTTTTTTTACCTGTTCTGGTAACATTTTGTTTTTGAATTGTTTTTATATCTGTTTCAGGAACTGAAGAAAACTCATAATTTCATTTTGCCCCTTTTTTTCTGTCATCCTATTTTTATTTTATTTTTGTTGAAGGAGCATCTATTTTCTTCAGGTTTTGGTTTCCTAACCTCTGCAATCTTATTATTTAACAACACCTCAGACACAGCCTGTTTTCAGTAATACAGCCCAGTGACTCTGGGCTGCCCTGTGGCAAAGATTCCCTTCCACAAGAGCTTATTCTTCTTCAGCAGTGGGAAATTACTCAGCAGCTGCCTGAATGGTTTATTCTTGTCTCTTCTATCATTTCAGAGAAGGTATACTGCACAGAAAATACATTGTTGCTTCTCAGTTAACCAAAGTGGTAGTGGACTCCAGGGCACCAATTATGCTTTTGACTCACTCTACTGAAGGGTAACTGTGGGGAACCCTTGGCAGGGAATTTAAACCAGTCACTTTCTATGATTAGTATGGGCCTCTATACCTTTCCAACACTCTGAGAACATCTCAGGTGCCACCTCCTACTTGAAGCCTTTATGGGTAGCTCAAATTAAAAGTATTCTTTTTTTTTTCGAGGGGGGAAGGCAGGGCAATTGGGGTTAAATGACTTGCCCAAGGTCACATGGCTAGTAAGTGTTAAGTGTCTGAGTCTGGATTTGAACTCAGGCCCTCCTGACTCCAGGGTGGGTGCTTTATTCACTGTGTCACCTATCTGCCCCCAATTATAAGAATTATTTCTCTTCTAAAATTATTTATATAGCTTTGTGTGTGTGTGTCTCTCTCTCTCTCTCTCTCTCTCTCTCTCTCTCTATATATATATATATATATATATATATATATATATATATGCATACATTGCAGTCCTTAATTATGTATATCTTGTATCACCTAAAATATAATGCAAGCTCTTTGAGGGAAAGGGCTGCTTCATTTTTGTCTTTGAATATCTCCCCAGCACCTAGCATAGTGGCTGGCACATGAAAGAACTGAACAATCTTACATTTCCAGTATAGAAATGGCAGGAAGCATAGGAGGGATCACAGAAGGCGATTGGTTTAGGAATTCACGTCCAGAATTCCTGAACGAATTTTGCACTACATATATCCACTGGTAAAATTCTGAAAGGGTAGATGACTGTAAAGGAAGGAAAAGAAAAGGAAAGTAGTGATAACCCTGTGGGATTAATTTCACAGCCAACAACATTGGTAATCACAGTGACATTTTCAAAGGGCTTTATAAAGCACATTATAGGCATTATCTCATTTGATCCCTATGTCAATACAGTGAGATAAATAGTGCAGGTAGTAACCTCATTATATAGATAGGGAAACTGAGACTCCTCTGCAGTTTAGTGATTCTTTCATGTTCATGGTTTATTTATATAAACCTCATATCTAAAATAGTAGAAAGGTCCTTCCAAAAAGGATTCTTTTATTTCAATATTTATTTCACATAAAAGCTGAAGAAGATTCTTATTTGTAAGATATTGATTATAGAAAATTGGATTTAGTAGGTACCACATAGCACAGGAATATTTAAAAGGCTGCATGCATGAGCTCTTAAAAAGTCTAGTGCTTTTATTTTGGAGATACGCCATGTTGGCAGCTGACACCAATGCAGGAAACGTCAGCCAAGCAAACTACTTTAAGAATAGCAAGAACCATAACAAGAATGTTTCTGCCTAACGATTCTTGAGTGGAGTTAAAGAAGAGGAGAGGTCAGAATTAAAGAGATTAGGAACATCTATCAAGTTAGAAAATGGAACAAAATAGATGTTTGTCTTGCAACTCTTTGCCCTTGCCTCAATGCCAAGGATGGTGTAAAAATAAAAATAGATTCCATTGGTATAATGTTTTCTTTTCTCCCTAGCTGCTCCCAACATGGAGTCCAGGGAACTAAGATAGATCTTTCCCTGGATCTCTAACTCTAGAGAATTGGCACTAGATAAGTATTTCTTAATAGAAATGGGAAGAGAACAGGCATACTATATGGGAGGAACCCCTTATTTTCTATATTACTATCAACTAATATCCTAGATCTTCAAATATAGCAATAGGTATCTAAGCTACAAATAAATGACAATATGATTCATACCCTAATAATACTTTTCTTACACTTAATTTATACATTTAATTCTTTGGTTGTTTTATGCAAGTTTTTTAACTTTCTCCTCTATATTCTAAGTTACTTGAGAACTGGGTATATTTTGTTTTTCTTTATAGCTACTGTAGTCCTTGCTTTGAACATATTAACTGCTCCACAATTTACTGAATTTGATGCAAAAAATTGTTGCTAATTCTCTGAAGAAGACACTACATAATATAACCTAGATTTTCCACTTAGAACCTGAATAATTTTTCATAAATATTTTTCTTTAAATATTGTAGAACATTTTATGTGACTCATGGTGTGATATCTGTCAGAATAAGTACATAAACTCTGAGAGTCCAAAAATATTTTGAATTGAGATGTCAATGAAATCCTTTATGCTAGAATCTTGGGGGTGGGGTGGGGAAATGGCCTTCAGAATAAAGTGCTTTAAAACATATTCCAATAACAATAGTGGATCTCAGTTTTCATTTCTTTCCCCCTTCAGGAGGCCTGAAAATATCTTTCTCTGATTTTGCTTGTAGAAATATTGGGGAGCAGCAATAGTGTTGAACACAGTATTTAAAGGAGAGATGTGGCCACTTAAAATTATGATTACAGCTTGCCAATTGAAATTCTATGAGGTAGCTAGGTGGTGAAATAGAAGGGGCACTGGGCTTGGAGTCAGGAAGATCTAAGTTCAAATTTGGCTTCAGATCTTTACTAGATGTATGACCTTGGGAAAGTAACTTAATCTTTTTTTTCCCCTCAGTATCCTCAACTATAAAATGGGGGTAATAGTAGCCACTATCTCCTGGGGTTTAAGTAAAGATTAGATGAGATAATACTTGCAAAAATAATATTGGAACACAGTAGGTGTTTAATAAATACATTTCCTTTTTCCCTTCCAGTGAGACAGAGAAATTTCCATTACCTTCACACAATGGATAAAACAATAATTTGAAACAAAGTATTGGGACTAGAAGGGTTCCTAAACATTCTTTAGTTCTAATCTATCATCATGGAAAGAAACTGAGGATATGAATTTTTTCATTTTTTTATCCGTGTCCTCGGGCAGCTAGGTGGGACAGTGAATAGAGCACCAGCCCTGGAGTCAGGAGGATCAGAGTTCAAATTTGACCTCAGACACTTAATACACCTACTAGCTATGTGACCTTGGGCAAGTCACTTAACCCAAATTGCTCTGCCTTCCCCCCTCCAAAAAGCAAAACAAACAAAAACAAAATATATACATATCTCTATCCTCAGCACCAAACAGTGTCTAGCACATAGTAGTGTAGCAGCAAGCACCCCAAGCGTCCCCAGGGTGGCTGCCAATACAGGTTCTTGGATCTACTTTGATAAAGGAAAGCAACTCAAAATGGGTTAACAAGCTTACTTTAATCAGTCAAACATATATCATTTACCTAGTTCAGGGGAAAAAGGTCAGCACCCCGAACTTCAGAGTATACAGACAGAATTATCAAGACAGAGATAGAATTATCAAGATCGAGTAGACAGATTTCCAAACTGTCCAACCATATCAAATCAACATCTGGGTTTTTCAAAGCTGGGGGGCTCTCAACAATGGCTTCCCAGAGTCTCATCTGATCAAATCACATAACACTTCTCAAAGTGAGCCCCAAAACAAAGCCTCAAATCAGGGTTTATATAGCCTTCTCCTGGCTCAGAGAATGTAACAACCTTTTGGACCCACTGGCCAATCAAAAAGTATCTACTGAAAAACAAGCCTCCCACCCCAGGCTCCAGGTGCACTTTAGCCTAGGGGCAGGGAAGATCTTTAAATTTGCATTTCCATTACATTTGGCCCCAAGATCTTTCATGCCCATAGCATTGTCAATTTTGAATTAGCACTAAACATCTCTTAGGTCACATTTTCAAGATCCAGAACTAAAGTTACTAAAGTGGCCACTGGGCCTTAAACAAACACAAAGTACATTGCATTATCACCTCAATTTAAAACAAGATTCCAAATAAAGTTCTCTTGGGCAGAGGGGGGTGTCCTCCTCACACAGCTCCAGCCCCTGCTTCCAAGTACAGAGAGGGGGCTGGGCAACAAAACCAACAAGGTGGGGTTCTTAGGGGTCCAAGGCACTTCATCCCACACACCATAGTCACAAGTCCATCCTTCCCCTGGGTCCCAAACTGTGGGATGCAGCAAGGAAACACATTCATTGCCCCTGCTTTGCTGCTCAGTTCTTATCTTTTCCTGTAGCTTAATTCCAAACTCCTGGGTTCCTTCTCCTCCCACAGGTGGCAGCTGCTCCTGGCTTCTGCCCAGGTCCTGATGCAGGCAGCTCACCATTCCTGCTCTCAGCTCAGTGAAGTCAGTATGCAGGCCATTCTTCTCTCCTGTTCCATGGCTCCGTAGAATCACAGCTACCATAACTGGGAAACAAACAATTATCCCAGTCCCCATACTTTCCTTTTACTCTGCAGATCCTGTTCTTGATGCCATTTTGTAGCAGCAAGCACCCCAGCGTCCCCAGGGTGGCTGCCAATACAGGTTCTTGGATCTACTTTGATAAAGGAAAGCAACTCAAAATGGGTTAACAAGCTTACTTTAATCAGTCAAACATATATCATTTACCTAGTTCAGGGGAAAAAGGTCAGCACCCCGAACTTCAGAGTATACAGACAGAATTATCAAGACAGAGATAAAATTATCAAGATCGAGTAGACAGATTTCCAAACTGTTCAACCATTACATCCATACCAAATCAACATCTGGGTTTTTGAAAGCCAGGGAGGCTCTCAACAACAGCTTCCCAGAATCTCATCTGATCAAATCACAGAACACTTCTCAAAGTGAGGCCCAAAACAGAGCCTCAAATCAGGGTTTATATAGCCTGCTCCTGGCTCAGAGAATGTAACAACTTTCTGCACTCACTGGCCAATCAAAAAGTATCTACTGGAAAACAAGCCTTCCACCCCAGGTTCCAGGTACACTTTAGCCTAGGGGCAGGGAAGATCTTCAAAATTTACATTCCCATTACAAGTAGGCACTTAATAAATGCTTGTGGATTGATTGGTTATTTGAGGTGACAAAGGTAGCACAGCTGGAATTTGAACCCAGGTTCTTTTACTCCAAGCCCTGTGCTCTTTCTACTATATGCCATGTATTTAGGTATAGTATAGTGAAAGGAATCAAGCTAAAATACAATAACAAAAGAAATCAGGCCTTTACTTGCAAACACCATGGAATAGTCTATGATCAATTAAGATTTTCATAGAAATTCTTTGTTGTCATAACATTCTATGAGACAACTCTTATTTTAAGGAATTTTGCTTTACCATCATTGGCTTCCTTCAAAATCTTACCATTGCTAAGTCATTTTTGTCATTATTAGCACTTTATCATGGATTTTCTCTAGATGAGCAAAACCATGAAGATGCTACCAATGTTTTATTGCATGAATAATATTCTGACTCATTTTAGGTAAAAGACTCACTCTGAATCACATAATTTAAGTAGGAAGGCACATAATAAATTATTGAGTTCCACCCTTACCTAAACAGAAATTCCCTCTACAACATTTCTGAGAAAGTTACTTAGCCTCTATTTGAAGACCTCTATTGATGGAGAAGCAAAAAGCAGCCATGCTTGTTAAGGACCCAGTTCTGAAATCAACCTCTGAAATGTTGACCCCTTATTCCTAGTTTTGTCCCCTGGGGCCAAGCAGACTGAGTCTTTTCCCTCTTTCAAATAATAGTCCTTCACATGTGAGGAGGCATTTATCAAACCCTTCTTAAGACTTCTCTTCTCTGAGATAAACACTCTCAGTTCCTTAAACAGATGTTATTGTATGGTTCCGAATCCCCTCACAATCCAGGTCACACTCCTCTGGATGTGCTTCAGCTTGGCAATGTGTTTCCTAAAACTTATGTCCAGAACTAAGTACATGACTCCTAGTGTGATCTAATCAGGGTGGAGCATAATGAGGCTATTACCTCCTTACTCTGGTCACTTTGCTTCTATTAATAAAATCTAAGATTGGGTGAGCTTTTTTAGTTATCATGCCAAATTCTTGACTCATTTTGAACTTAAATTCACTAAGATCTCCAGGTCCTAAAGTGTTGTGTAGCCTTGTTTTCTTTATCCTGTACCTGTTAAGTTGATGTTTTTAATTGAAGTACCAATGAAAATTAACACCATAATTTAACAAAACATAATAGAAATTCACATTTTTGTGGTATGAAATTAACTGGGCATGGCAATTCTTAACTATCGCTTACATCACAGATTTAAAAAGTTTTTCCCTGACAAGGCCTGCAGAAACAAGCAGTGAATTTTTGAAATCTAAAAGGCATTTTTGAATGACCATTTTAATTGAACATTAATTAGCACAGGGCCTTCAACAAACTACATAAATTTTCTTTTTTACACTACTTTTTCCAGTGCATTTCTTTGTAATTTTTAAAGTTTAAAAATTTTAATTTTAAAGGGGAGAGGATAGAAGAAAAAGGGAAAAATAAATTTATTATATATTTAAAAGGAATAGCAAATTGTGCATAATACATGTGCAGTTTCATGTGTAATCATCTTTTTATTATTATACTATGTTATGGAAATGCTTGTTTTATTCCATAAATTAAAAACAAAATAAACAAAAATTCCAAAAAAAATTCATCAAAGTACTAAATGCATTTTAAAATACCCATAAAATGCAATTCTTCTTCTAATGTTTAATTCTGTGTTATGGGGGAAAACAATTTAGTGTATTTCAGAGTATTGTTTTATGTAAGTATTTTCAAAGTATTTTGTATGGTAAGATATCATCTTTTCAAAGAAAAAATTTAAAATCTCTCTTAAATTTCAATAAGAAAGTCATCATGACTTAGTAGATAAAAGTATTGGAATCCAGAAAACCTGGCTTCAGATCCCATGTCTTATATTTAATAGTTACATGACCATAGATAAATTACCTTTTCACTCAGAAGCTCAAGGTACTCTGTACAGTACATCTATGAAGTTATAGACATTTTGCGGATCTGCAGAAGGGATTTCCTGTACCTGCAAATCATAACTCCTTGACAAATTGATGGAAATAAAATATCAACAACAACAACAAAGTACTTTTGTTCTATGATAGATGGCATAGAATACTGGACTTGGAGTCAGGAAGACCTGAATTCAAAATCAGCTTCAGATACTTACTAGCTATGTGATCCTGGGCAAATCACTTAACCTCTCTTTGCCTCAGTTTCCTAAACTATAAAATAGCACGTAGCTCCTAGGTTTGTTGTGAGGATCCAGTGAGATGATATATATTTGCTTTTTGGAGGGGGGAAGGAAGGGCAATTGGGGTTAAATGACTTGCCCTATGTCACACGGTGAGTAAGTGTTAAGTATCTTAGTCTGAATTTAAACTCAGGTCCTCCTGACTTGAGGACTGGTGCTTTATTCACTGCATCACCTAGCTGCCCCAAGACGATATTCGTAAAGGGCATACTGCAGTGACTGGCACAATGCTATATTAATGCTTATTCCCTCCTATTCCCTTTTTCTTTGTACCAGTATTACTTTCGCTGACATTCATTGATGAGGACAGAAATAATGTTTGAAAGTCAAGTGAAAAAAATCCTAGACTATTATTTAAACGAAATGCTGTTTTCATGTCTGCTTAGCTTCTTCAATGATGTTTGGCCAAAAATCTTTAGAACTCTCATCCATTTAGGCAAGCAAAATATTTATTTATATAGTTTGTATTATTTGGGGATTAGTGTTAGAATAGTTCAAAATTTATTTTCTTCAAGGAAAAACTGATTAAAATAGTTTGCCATCAGTGTAAGCCTCTAGTGCTACCAGGGTAACTTCTCAATAACCCTTTTCACACGGAACCCTACCATGTAACAAAGAAAAACAGTAAAGGCAAACAGACTGTCCCAATAATAGCATCTGCCAGTGTATATAGCATTCAACACCTGTAATCTACCATTTATCTACAGAGAGGATGTATATATGTATATCATCATTGGTCTTCTAGAGCCAATATTATTTTTTAATATTTAATTTAATTCTGGTTTTAATGTTATTTTCATTTATTATATTGTATGTTTTTTGTTATCTTAATATTGTCCAAATAACCTACTCAGAAAAAATGAATATTATCTGATAGCAAAATTGAACTTTCTTAGGGTTGTTTTACCTGTATGTGAAACCAGGAGATGTGAAACTAATCCTTGGACTTATATTTCTTAGATGAGTGAACTTAAGAATAACACTTAAATTTTCTGGGTCTATTTCTTTAATTAAGAATTGGGGATGATAGCAATACTCAACAATATATGCTTATTGAAGGGTCATATGAGTATAGAGCTTGAAGGCATCTTAGATGTCATTTGGTCCAACTCTCTCATTTTACCTGTAATATGAGCGTATATAGTGTCATCAACCCTTGTAGTAGAACCCTTTGGCAGTTTGGTGAAGCCTATAGACCCCTTCTCAGAAAAATCTTTTTAAATCCATAAAATAAAATATAGGATTATGAAGGGAAATTATTACACTGAAATACAGTTATACACATCCATATATGAGTACATATACTTATATAATATATACATATATATATACACATATATATGTACATATATACCACCAAACACACACACACACACACACACACACACACACACACACACACACACA
>NW_027187266.1:4229779-4237644 GCF_028583685.1 Petaurus breviceps papuanus
CACACACACACACACACACACACACACACACACACACACACACACACCAAATAAGGCTAGATTTTCCCTGAAAAGTGACATAACTTTCCTTGGGACTTGATTGACCCAGAGGGCTAAGGCTAAAGTTGTACCTTCTTAGCACAATTTCCTGGTCTTATTGATGTGGTTTTCTGGTCACCTAAGGACATAAAACCCCATATGGAGTTGAGTCTCTTTGGACTTGGTAGATATCCCAAAACCACTTGAGTAGTTACACCCTGCCCTGTGGACCACATGGAGACGAGGGGACTACATCTACCCAAGCTTAGTACTGCAGTATCCACATTGAATATTCTTTCTGTGCTATGGCTGAATAAACCTTTTGTTAATGATTGAATAACCTATGAGTGCTTCATTTCATTCCAGCATGAAACCTGAGTTAACAGGATACTGGCCTGAGTCAAGCCCACCCCTAAAAAACATTACAAGCCACAAATAAACCAGGCCCATCCCTAGGTACATTATAAGCCACACATAATGTATTCAGTATTTGAGGGTGGGGGAAGAGTTAGAACATACTTACAGAAACCAAACAGAGAAATATGCCAAAGAGGAAAACCAAAGTGCTTGGAGTAACATAACTCTGCACACTGTAAGCTTTGATGTCATTCCTTCCTTCATAAAGGAATTTCAGTGACACATGAAGCCATTTCTCTGAAAATGGAATCTGTGCTATTCCTCACCACTTTCCATATAGGTAAATCCTCCTTTATTCTCCAACTAACATTGGATTTACAAGTTCATCCAATTTAGAGTTCCCCTTAAAATAGACACTGGAAATGGTTACATTATTGAATCAACTAGCAGTTCATTTTCTAGAGAATTGTAAAACTCATCAAGTTATCTATCGTTGGGTACTACACACCAGAACAACCCCTATTCAGGAAGATATGTCATTCATTCAGAGCAGACGTCACAGCAAAACAGCCTCACATTTAATCTATGGGAAGGGCAAACTAGCTTATCCAGTTCTTTATTCACTGGGATTCTGAATCATTCAGTTAGATGTTAGTATCTCTTCATATACAGCAAAGGATCAGCAAAGTCTGCCTTCTGTCATTCTGCTTTTCTCTTTCAAACCAGTGAGGGATAGCAAAGAGCATTAGATGCTTTTGAGAATCTTCATCTCTCTTAAGTTTACTAACAGAGAAGGGAAGTGGCTGAAACACCAGTCTTTCCCCCCCAGCCAATCAGGAACTAGTAGCCAAAGCCTTATTGTTAACTGACTGCTTCTGCTGCTTCTTTCTTCAAATAGCTCTGACTGATTTCCTCTCCTGCCCCTTCCTGACTACTCCAACCTTACCCTCTACAGCCCCTTTAGGTGGCTTAAATCAGAGCCTCCATTTCTCAGTAACTAACCTATCACTTATGAGGTAACAACCCACTCATTTTCCCTAATGAAGTCAGGGGAAATTATTTAATTATTCTTTAAGTTTTCAAAGTTATGTGATACATGTTTTTCTTTTTTCCCCTCTTAAGTCTTAAAAACTACATAAAAGAATTTAAGATTCATACTGCCTTACATCTCTCAGTTCTCAAAATGGTCCTATGTTATATTCTGTGTTCTTAAAACTGTTTCTCTATAATCATATTTGATCAGTTTTAATAAATAAAAGTTCTTTTAGCTATTGAACTGTTCACATATAAATTAAGCATTGCCTTACATTCTTTACAAGGTGATTTAAACTTTTATACTTATGCTGCTGTTCATTCTCTGTACCAAACTGCTCAAATCCCATCTGACAACTGTATTTCTTTACAGACAGTTTAGTAGTTTTTAATAAAATTTAATTTCTTTTTCTCCTTTCAGGCATCAAACCATTCATCTTTGAAAGAGGCACTATCCTGAATCCTGATTTAAGTCTTTTTCTTTGTTACAAAAAGTAATTTTTTCCTGCCCCTTTCAGCATTAAAATGCTTTATATGAAAGCATATCCTATTAAAGGGACAGTTCCTTACATGAAGATGGGGAAAATGAGACTTCTCCTTTCCCTCCCCAAGGTTATGACATTTTGGTGTAATAAAGCTGGTATGTGACCAGGATGTGACTGAGGTCTTGTGACTCTTAAGTTTAGTACTCCTTCCATCCATTGTACCCAATACTTAGGGATTTAAGAAATGTACTTCACAAACCTTAAAAGTGCTACATAAATGAAAGCTGTAAGGAATAAGAATCACAAAACAATGGAACATCATAGCATTGTTTTTCTCTGTTAACCAAATATTTATTATCCAAAGTTTGAGTTTTTCTATTGCATTAAGATTATTGGGGATGAAATTCACTCCAAAAAGGGTCACAGAATCCTATATGTTGAGATTTAGAAGGGACCACAGTAACCATCTAGGCCAACCCATACACAAAAAGAATTCCCACATTTTCAGCTTTCATTCTTTGTTTCACTAGTACAGTCTTCTTTTCCCATAATGAACTGAGCATAACGCAATGAATGTAATAGAAAAAATGTAACAGTGGAGAAAATACTGTGGAGTGTTCTACATGGGTTAAAGGCAAGACAGATTTTTAAAATTTCATTTAAGTTTTTTCAGAAGTAAAATCCCCGAGGAAAACTGTACCTATGCAATGCAACTCTTAAGAAGAGATCATTTGTGATAGATTGTTTAGTGTGTTCACTATTACTTTTATGTAAACACAGCCTAAAGACATTGAAACACTTTTGATAATTAGTATCAGAACAATTCCCAAGTTTTTATAGAGGGTATGATTTTAGTTTTCTGCTGACACTAGGTCTATGTTAGAAATCTAGATAAAAAATATATACTTTAGGAAAAAATAATCTTAAAAATGATTAGAATTGCTGTTATGATGAATTTTTGCTCTTTTAATTTGTAAATGTAGTAAATGATGGGTTTCATAAGAATAAATGGTAGCAAAAATTATCCTTAGAGAATAGTGTAACAATTTTGGAACTATTTAACAATATTTTGGTTGTTGTTGCAAATGTACAACTGCTAATATGATGAAAATTTAAAAGTATACTTCAGTTACATGGATTGTTTATTATTAGGATGTTTCTAGTCTTGTGGGGAACATAAAAATGTATATTGTCATACTATGAAGTTCTTGTACAGAATGTAATTTTTTGATACTAAGAAGAGTTTGATAAAGTGAACTGGAAGAGTTGGGATATTCATTTCCTACATCACAAAAAATTCTGTTTGCTGTTAAATGAAAAATTTACTTGCCTTTGTAAGTAGAGAATTCCCAGATACTTGGTATTGAGATAATGTCATATTCCTTTGTTTGAATTGTAGATGTTAGAGATAGATTGGAGCTGCTAGGTGGTTCCCTTGTTCATTTTCTTGCCAATGCATGATTGTTTCATCCTGACTGTTCATCAGCAATCTCATTGTTTCTATATTTATTCAACAAAACAAGCCCCTTTTCCTTTTGATAAATGAATTTCAATGTGCAGTTGGATGTCCTACTGAAACACTTAGCTGTATATGGTAAAAACCCTAAAGCAAAGGGGCTGGTTATTTATTATGTCTGTGTAATTTAGTTTAAAGAAATCTTGTGAAACTCACATATTAAAATCCAAACTTTAAAAGCTTTTTAAAAAGATGCTTTTAAATGTTCTTTTCATGAACTTAGCATATTACTTAATTTGCAAAAGCAATTTATTAGAAATTTGTAAAGGACACATTTGTTGAAGTATATCTGAATTGTTTACTGTAGTTAGATTACAGAAAACAAAAAAATAGGGAATAATTTTTATTTTATTTGTTTTTCTTTTATGTTTCTATTCATATCATTTGTTTTATATCACTTTTATATTTTCCCCTCCCCATTGAGCCAAACCTCATAAGTAAAGAATGAGTAGACAAGATAATTTTTTTAAAGTTCATCAAAATTAACCAACACAGAAACTAAGACTAACAGCTTATCCAGTATTGGATACCAGTTTTCTCCCACCTCTGCAAGAAATGGAAGAAGATTAATTTTTTTCTTTCCCCAGGGTAAACCTTATTATGCAGAATTTAGGATTTTTATTTTTGTTATTGTTCTTTTCATTTCTTGTTGCAGTCATTGAATATACTATCTCCCTGGATCTACTTACTTTGCTCTCCATAACCTTGTACCCCAGGTTCAGGCCTGACATTTGTATATGACTCTCCTCATTGTTGAAGGGGATAATTATTTCCTACCCATTCCCTTCCATTAGAGGTCAGAGTTGTGGAGAGTCAGAGCTTCCAGGAGGAGCTATCATTGTTTCTTCTAACTTCTGAGTTTCAAAGAGTTCACATGTGTTTCCAGGATCTTTTCATGGAGAAGTCCTTGGAAAGAAAAAAAAAAACAGTTACATAATGGAAAAGACACCTCAATCATATCCATGTTCCCAGTTTATTATACTAAAGATTTTGAAAAATTTCCTCTTCAAAGAGATTATTAAGGCCTCTTTCTCTGAAGAGTTGAGCTGAATTTAGCTGAATTATGTGTGCCTACTCCTCTACATGTTGGCTCCTTCCAAGTTTGTTTTTCTCCCTCATGGACCTCTCCTTGAAGAAAGGCTAGAATCCTGTGTATTTTTTAGAAGCTGGAAACCAAAAGAAACAAGTAACCACAAGGTCTTAACAACTCTGCTCCTCTCCCAGTCATAGAGCAACATGAGGAGAGTCTTATGTAAATGTTGGGTTTAAACTCTGGTTTGCCTCTTTAAAATATTAATCTACTTTTTCTTCCTCTCAGTACCTCCCCATTGAAAAAATAAAGCAAATTTCTTATAACAAATAATAATCTTAACAATAACTAGCATTTATTCTTTAGCCTTAAAGTTCTCAAAGTGTTTTATAAATCTTATCTCATTTTAGACCCCAAAGTACCCTAGAAAGTAGGTGCTATTAATCTTCCCATTTTACTGATGGTGAAAATGAATTAGATAGAGATTAAGTGGCTTGCTCCGGGTCCCATAGCTAGTAAGGGACTGAGAGTAAATTTGAACTCAGCTCTTCCTTACTGCAGGTTTAGTACTCTGTCTGCTAGACTGCTTCAACGATGTTAACCAAAACAAATTCCTTCATTTTCCTTCTCCAAAAAATGTGTCTCATTCCCCACCTAAGTCAATGACCTAATTATTTGGAAGGAGTCAACATGCTTCATCATAAAGTCTTTTGGATCATGGATGATTACATTTATCAGAGTTCATACATCTTTCTAAATTACTTGTTTTTGCAGAATTCAATGAATTTTTCATTGCAAAGTAATATTAGGACATGTCTTTTAGGAGAGAGACACATATACTGATAATATATTTAGCATAATATATGTTTATAATTTAAAATATATACTTACATTCCAGGGAATGTCTTGAATTTCAGTCAAATATCCTTATCTAGAATCTTTATCTATACCTAATACATATGCACACACATACATACATATAGATGTATACTTATCTGCATGTATGAATACATATGTGCATGAAATATTTAGAACATCCATTTACTAGTTAAGTGATTTTGGGTGAATATTTTAAACCTTTCTTGTCCTTGAGTGGCCCCATCTATAACACCCCTACAAAACAAGGGGTTCCAGCTTTTTGTTGTTTAGTCATTTCAGTCAGACTCTTTGTGACCCCATTTGGGGCTGAGGCCTTTCTTGGCAAAGACACGGGAGTGATTTGCTATTTCCTTCTCCAGCTCATTTTACAGATGAGGAAACTGAGGTAAACAGGCTTAAGTGACTTGCCCAAGGGTCACACAGCTAGTAAGTGTCTGAGGTCAAATTTGAACTCATGAAGAGGAGTGTTCCTGATTCCAAACCAGTGCTCTATTTACTATACCACCTACCTGCCCTGGTGTTTCAGCTAGATAATCTCTCATATCCCTTCCAGTTTTTATATTCTAGGACTTTATGAAATGGCCCGGATTATTTGTTTGTTTCTTTGTTTAGAATTGAAATCAACCTTTTGATTTAGAGTCTAGAGGACTTCATTTTGTTTAAGTAAGTGATCAGTTTGGCCTGTTACATCATAAAGTAATTTTCCCTTCACATATTTTTGAAATAGCTACTAAAATTGGTGAGCTAGTTTTCTTTCCCTCTCTATGTTATCTAGGAAATCATCCAAATAACCATTTAGACCACACAGTGGCAGACCTCTGTGACTGTGAATTGGGTAGAGTGGTGTTTCTCCTAACCTTATCTTTTGTTGTTGTTGATTCTTTGAAGAAAAATAAGCCATGCAATATATTAGGAAAGTGGTGCTGCTTTCCAAATTTAGCACAGCGAGTATACGCCTAGCAACAATTTCTAGTCCCGGATTGTGTTTTCATATTTCCTCGAGAATTGGCATGGGTGGGGGACTACAGGAATAAAGGAAAACAGTTGAGAAATCTCCAAGGAAATTCATTTGTCTTTACTGATAATTCTCACCATTTAGTACTGCCTTTTCCCTTTCCTTTTCTTGTTAGAAATTTTTTTTTTTACTTATAATAGAGGCCTCTCTGTTTTCAGAAAATAGCAATGATTCCAGGTGGAGTGTGGAAATAAAATCCAAGAACTCCTCAGTGGTGGAAATTATTATGGTGGATCTTCCAAAGCATAAAAAGGGAAATAATTCCAAACCTGTCTGCTTGGTCTGGTACTACATCAATCTTTTTGTCTGGATTAGAAACTCATATATATATATATATATATATATATTTTTTTTTTACCAAACATATGTTGTTTTATGGTGGTTTTGACAATGAAATTTGGGAAAGGATTAGTACTTAGTAAGAACATATTTTAAAGAGATTTTTATTATCTTTTATTATATCACCTAAATTTCTCCTTATATCTGTCTCTCCACTTTCAGAGAGCCATCTTTTTCTTTTAAAGGAAGAAAAAGATCAGCAAAACTAAATAACATATACACACAAATCTGAGGCTATATATAGTGTTTTACATCCAAGGACCTTTCACTTTTGCAAAGGAGCAAGGGAAGATGGCTTTACCTATCTCATCTTTTGAGGCAAGTTTTTTCTTTATAATTTAGCAACATTCAGTTTTGTTTGTTTTCAATTGTTGCCTTTTCCATTTATATTGTTATCTTTTCCCCCAAACCCACCCCCTTTCCACCTTCCCTATTGCTTTAGAGGGCAACCCTATCCCCCTGCTCCTCAGGCTTACAATTTAGGAGACATCTTTGATTCCTAACTATCTGTCACTCACCATATCCAATCTGTTGCCAAGGCCAATTCACCTTTGCAACATCTCTTGAATATTTCCTCTTTTCTCCTCTGACACTGGCACCACTTTAGTGCAGGCCCTTATCATCACACATACTGATTATTGCAATAATCTCCTGGTGTGTCAGTCTGCCTTGTCTCTCTCTGCTCCAATCCATCCTTTCAGTCACTAAAGTGATTTTTTTTCTCTTTTTTTTGGGAGGGCAAGGCAATTGGGGTTAAGTGACTTGTCCAAGGTCACACAACTAGCAAGTGTGTCAAGTGTCTGAGGCAGATTTGAACTCAGATCCTCCTTACTCCAGGGCCGGTGCTCTATTCACTGTGCCACCTAGCTGCCCCTAAAGTGATTTTCTTAAAAGACATGTGCACATGTGCACGCACACACACCACAGTGGCTTCTCATTGCCTTCATGAGCAAATAGAAAATACTGTTTGCCATTCAAAGCTCTTCATAACCTAGTCCCATTCTACCTGTCCAAGTTTTCTCACACCTTACTCCTTCATTCATACTCTTCCATCCAGTGATACCGCCCTTCTATACTGACTGTTCTACAAAGAAATCACTCTAGCTCTTTGTTCTAGGGATTATTTTATATATATATATATATATATATATATATATATATATATATATATAT
>NW_027187266.1:4237654-4252042 GCF_028583685.1 Petaurus breviceps papuanus
TATATATATATATATATATATATATATATATATATATATATATATATGTATTTCATGGGTTGTTTCCCAAATACATGCAAAAATACAGCAATCATTTTTTAAAATTTTGAATTCCAAATTTTCTACCTTCCTTCTTCCCCTCCCCCTTCCTTAGGAAGGCAAGCAATTTAATATTATACATGTAATGTCATACAAAGCATGTTTCCATATTAGTCATGTTGGAAAAGAAAACACAAGCAAAGACAACAAGAAAGATAAAGTAAAAAAAGTATGCTTTGATTTGCATTCAGAGTTCATCAGTTCTCTCTTTGGAAGAGTATAGCATTTTTCTTTATGGGAAATTTGGAATTGTCTTGGAATTAGATGATTGTCTTGATCAGAGTAGCTACATCTTTCACAATTGATCATCATTAAAATATTGCTATTACTTTGTGCACTGTTCTGGTTCTGCTCGCTTCACTTTGCATCAGTTCATATAGGTCTTCCCAGTTTTTTTCTGAAACTATCCTGCTTGTCATTTCTTATTATATGATAGTATTCCACCATAATCCTATACCGCCACTTGTTTAGCCATTCCCTGATTGATGAGTATCCCCTCAATTTCCAAGTCTTTGCCACCACAAAAAGAACAGCTATACATATTTTTGTAAAAATAGGTCTTTTCGGCCAAGATGGTGGAGTAGAAGCAGGACCTCCATGCGGCTCTGCTTCCACCTTCCCCAATCCATCTAAAAAGGGGACTCTGAACAAACTTTGGAGCTGCAGAACCCACAAAATGACACAGAGAAGCTAACCTTCCACTGAGAAGAGCCCAGCAGGCCGGCAGGAATAGACCAGTGCAGCACTTTGGGAGCCAAGCCCAGGCCAGAGTGAACAGGAGATTTTAGCCCCAGGGAGAGCCTGACCAGCCACTGGCTGGAGGGACTCCAGATCACCAGCAGCTGTGGCGATCCAGAATTATCAACACATAGATGTGAAGGACAAAGTGAGAGGTCAGTGCAGTCTGGACTTTGGGACACAGTAGATTGGAGTGAGTCAGCTTTTGCCCCCAGGGCGAGAAGCTGCTGAGACTCCCAGCATAGCCAGCACCACATAGTGTAGGGGGACCAAGCGACTAGTCTGAGGGGTATTCACTCTTGCTTTTACCTGCTTGGATCTGGATTGCAGTGTAGGGTGGAGGTCCTGGGGTGCATGACCAGCTTGCCAGAGCAGGTGGAGAACTCAGAGAGGGCACCCAACTAATACCTCTGGCAGCTGAGAAAAAGCATTTGGGACGAAAACTCCCCTGTCTGGTGGCAGAGTCCTACTGTGGCAAAAAACCCAGGGGTTAGGTGACTGAGGGGCAACATGACCAGGCAAGGGAAACAAAGCATACAGAAGATTTCAACATTAGACTCCTATTTTGGGGACAAAAAGGAGCAAAGCATGGAACAGGAGGAAGACAGTGAAGTCAGAACTCCTGCACCAAAAGCTTCAAAGGAAAATATGAGCTGGTTACAGGCCATAGAGGACCTTAAGAAGCAGATAAGAGAAGTGGAGGAAAATTGGGAAGAGAAAGGAGAACAATGCCAGAAAATTATGAAATGAGAGTCAACAGCCTGACTGAGGAAAATCACACCTTAAAAAACAGACTAACTCAATTGGCAAAAGAGGCTCAAAAAGACAATAAGGAGAGGAATGCCTTAAAAAGCCGAATTTGCCAGATGGAAAAAGAATCTCAAAAGATCAATGAGAAGAATCATTCCCTCAGATTCAGAATGGAATAAAGGGAAACTAGTGACTTTATGAGAAATCAAGATGATGTTAAACAGATCCAAACAAATGAAAGAATAGAAGGCAATGTGAAATATCTTATGGGAAAAACCACTGACCTGGAAAATAGATCAAGGAGAGATAATTTTAAAATTATTGGATTACCTGAAAGCCATGATCAAAGAAAGAACCTAGAAATCATCCTCCAAGAAATTCTCAAGGAAAATTGCCCTGATATTTTAGAAACAGGAGGCAAAATAGAGGTTGAAAGAATCCACTGATCACCTCCTGAAAAAAGATCCCCAAAAGAAAACTCCTAGGAATATTATAGCCAGGTTCCGGAATTCCCAGATCAAGGAGAGAATATTATGAGCAGTCAGGAAGAAACAATTTGAATATTGTGGAAATAAAATCAGGATAACACATGATCTGGCAGCTTCTACACTGAGGGATCGAAGGGCCTGGAATATGATATTCCGGAGGGCAGAGGACCTGGGATTAAAACCAAGAATCACCTTCCCAGCAAAACTGAGTATCATGTTTCAGGGGAAAATGTGGTCATAGAGGACTTTCAAGCATTCTTGATGAAAAAACCAGAGTTGAATAGAAAATTTGACATTCAGATACAAGAAACAAGAGAAGCTTGAGAAGGTAAACAGGGAAAAGAAATCATAAGCCACTTATCAAAGTTGAACTATTAACATTCCTACATGGAAAACTATAATTGTAACTGATAAAAATTTTCTCAGTATGAAAATAGTTGAAGGGAATATAAATATATATGTCTATATTGGAGGGTATACGGGCGTATGAATACATATGTGAATGTGTGTATATATACCTGTAAACATATACAGGTATACATAGATAGAGGGCACAGGACCAAGTTAATAGGAAGGGATGATACTTAAAAGGTGAAATTAAGAGGTGAGAGAGGAATATAATGAGAGGAGATGGAGAGAGACAGAATGGGGTAAACTATCTCATGTAGAAGAGGCAAGGGAAAATGGTTATAATGGAGGGGAAGAATAGGAAGGCTAAAGGGAAGGGGTCAACCTTACTCTCATTGAATTTGATTCAGGGAGGGAATGACATACACACTAAATAGGGTATCACCCTACAGGAGAAAAAGGGGGAAAGGGGATGAGGGGGGGTGATGGAAGGGAGGGCAGGCTGGCGGGGAGGGAAGTTGGAAGAACTCACTTTTGAAAAGGGACAATATCAAAGTAGAGAGTAGAACAAGTGGGTGGTGGAATAGGAGGGAGGGAAATATAGTCAGTCTTTTACAATATATCTTCTACAAATAGGTCTTTTCCCTTTTTCTTTCATCTCTTTGCAATGTAGATGTAGTAGGGATAATACTGAATCAAGCTGAGAAGGAAAGTGGTAAAGTGGATAAAAGCTGTAGACTTAGAGTCACTAATACCTGAATTTGAATTCTGTTGTAGGCACTTAACTGGCTGTGTGACCCTATGTTGTGACCTATATGTGACCCTATAACTTCTCTCAGTCTCATTTTCCTCTCTTGTTAAATGGGGGCAAAAATAGCACCTTCTGCACTGGGTTGTTGTGGCTGTCAAATGAGATTATATGTGTAAAGTGCTATATTAATGTTAAAATTATTATTATCATTGCTCTTTGGAAAGAACACTGCATATTGTTATTGTTCCCAATAAACTCTGCTGCCTGGTATCTGCCCAATATTGGTACATTGACATGGTGACTAGAATTATTTTGTCAAACAGTTATTCAAGTTAGTAATGATAAATGTTGGGTTAGGTTAAGAATGGTGATCTAAATTCTTTTACTTCCTATTGACAGAATTGTTGAAGGAGAGTAAAGTAACATCTTGTTATCTGCTAAAATATTTCGGAAATCTTAATAAATAAATATGTACATTATTTCTGAGGTTCATATTTTTTACTGCTAATTTTAAAAGATAACTCTTTTAAGAGGAGTTTCATAGAAAAGGGTTTCAGCAAAACCAAATTTTGTTTCATTTCCACATTGGCAGTTTTAAGCTCTCATATTTGACAATGGCATCTTAAGCATCATCTAATCTCTCCCTCAGTTGTTTAAGTGCTTAACATTATTGTATCTAAACATTTCTGTGGAGCTGCCTTTGTAGATTACTAAATTATTGATCTATGAGGTCAACTGCATGCCCTGGGTATAGATAGGAAGTCAATTTACTGAAATATGGAATGTATTTCTTATTTTTAGACAGGAGTCCAAGAGCCATCTTAGGCTTTCCCTCTCCCTTAACCCCTACATCTAATCAATTGCCAAGTCTTGTTGATTCTAAGACAAGAATTTCTCTTATATCTATCCTTCTTCCCTTCTTTTATTATCACCACCCTAGTTCAGCCCCTTATCCCTCTCATTTGCATAGGAATCTGTTTTTCCTGCCTCTAGATCTTCCCTTTCCAGACTTTCACACAGTTGACAAAATTAGTTTTACAATGCACAGATATGGTAGCCTCATATCCTGCTTAAAAACTTTCAGTGGCTCCCTAGTGCTTACAGAATCCCTTCTTGAATCTTTATACCATCTTATTTGGACCTCTTCTAGGCACTTACCACTTCTGTTAGAATTATCTGTGTATCAGTCTTATTCCTCTACTAGCTTATAAGCTCTGTGAGGACAGAACTTTGTGTAAGTACTATCTTGTAGGATCAGTTGCAAGTAGCAGGTGCCTAATAGATTTTTATTGAACTCAACTGAATCAAATTAGCCATGATTAAAGACATAAAGAGTATGGGAAATAATCTAGCTTAAAAGTTAGAGGTAAGAAAAGGCAAGCAGTTGGAAGGATAATTTGGTATTAAATCATGGATGTTATACAAATTAAGTGGGGAAACTCCATCAAGATATAACATTCTTTGAAGAATTGTTTTAAAACTTATATTATTTGTCACAAACAAAAGTCTTTTTGGAAGAAAGAATAAACATGGTTGTTGATGTTTTTAAAGCAAAACTCTGGAGCTCTAAGATACCTCATAGTTACAAAACTCTGAAGTAACTTTTATAGTAGCAATGAAAGGCACTGTTGTGTAGTGGATTGAGGGTATTCAACTTTGAAGCAAGAACACGTGATTGTGAATCTCACCCCTGCTTTTTACTAGCCTTGTGACCTTGGACAATTCACTAAACTTCTCTGAACCTCTGTTTCTTCATCAACAAAAGTAAGATAATGATAATAATAACTACCATACAAGGTTATTGTATGGATAGAATGTAACAGTGCATGTCAAACACCTTATAAACCCTGCCCCCAATATATATAGGTGTTGATGATTATCCTGATCTCATTCTTTTAATTTCTTTAGATAGAATTTAGATAGGAATAATTCTGCAACAAATGGCTATACTATTATTTTGTTATATTTAATACTTTGAAGACTAGGCATACATAGATGAAATAACTGCTTTTTTTGTAATTCAACCAAGTTACTGGGATTTAAACTTATCTTCTCTAGGCCTATCCTAGTCCTATGTGGTTTTGATTTATTCTATGTCTCTGTATTTTTTCAAGCTTTTTATTACATGTAGCTTTTGTCATCTGTTAATCTTTGAAGGTATCGAACTTCTGATGTTTAATTCTAGCTAGGATGTTATGTGGCATTTGATGAATGCTAAGTTTTGAAAGCTTAAGGATGTGTTATAGTTTTTACCATTTCTTTGCATAAGAAATTGATTAATAAGTCCAGACTCTTTAAGAATAAACCTTATTTTTAATATTATCACAGACCATGACTTCATTTAATACTTTTTAGTACTGGATGAATTTGTACTTAACAGGTGACACAGATGGTATGCAGAGGACAATAATGACCTTTGATCCACCTTTTTATTTACAAATAATAAAGAGACAATAATATGTGATGAATATCTAAATTAGATCTATATTTCTCTTAAAGAGAAACACACTTCTTCCTTTGCCAATTAAAATTGGAATAAATTAATTAAGATTATAGTTTTGAACAGTGAGAAAATTTAAACATTGAAAAAATGAGTCAAGTTCTTCCATTGTCAAATGGATGTTATATTATTCTAGGACACGAGCTAGGTGTCAAATCACAGGAGAGAATGAGCTATTCTGAGCATTTACATGGACATCATCTAATACCTCTTCAAATATAGATTAGGTGGAAAATATAACTATTATTAAAGAATTCTACCTCAAAATGGAATTTGGGTAACAGAAACAGGAATTTAATTTTGCTCTACCTATCTACCCATCTATCTATCTATCTATCTATCTATCTATCTATCTATCTATCTATCTATCCATCCATCCATCCATCTATCCATTTATAATTCCATTGAAGCAAAACCCTCATGCTTCACTGTGGCGTGGAGGTGACCTTGGGATTTGTGCTAACAAAGCACAAGGTCTGGCAGGTCCTACTATGTTGGAAGGGCTTCAAGTATAGTCTTGGCAAAAAATTGTATGTCTGGCATCTGAAAAATAGTTGAATTAAGTTCAGAGAGGTTCATCACCAGAAGGTCGGACACCAGGTGGTGAATATTTGACCACAGAAATCCAGAAAGAAAAATCTTCCAATATGTGGAGGAATTAAACACACTAGAATATACAAATTGATGAAATTAGAGTTCTTTTGAAGATGAAACACTGAATTATCTATCTATCTATCATATCTCTCTCTCTCTCTCTCTCTCTCTCTCTGTCTCTGTCTCTCTATCCCTCTATCTACCATTTACCTATCTTATATCCAGCAGAGGATATTGTTTATTTTTACAGGTTGGACACTTTGTTCATACTTGGGGGATGAATTTTTATATTTCATACCATCTTCAGCTGTTTTCTGACCTGGTTTGAAGTGTCTGTGGACAATGGCTTACATATTATATAGTTTGGGGAGAAGTATGCTTCTGTCTTCAATTTGAAAGTATGAAATTTACCGAGGCAGGGCTAATCTTTGGAATTGGAGTGGTGATATGTGGTATTATTTTCAAAGCTGTAGAAAGCTTTTGTACCACTCTCCTTCCAAGGTCTGAAATTGCCCTGTTCATGCATTCTACTGAACTTTTAATAGTTCCACAACAAAATGCAAATAGTACTGAGATAGGTGATATCTTATCAGCCATTAACTGACTGATAATTGAGAGAGAATGAAGGAGCACATTGAGCATTTTAGAAATGAGAAGACAGACTCCAGAGAGAAAAAGAGGTGGGAGAGTGAAAAAAAAAAAAACACTTTGGCCACTTCCCAGTATGATATTAGAATGAATGGTTTGGCCAATGCCTTCTGTTCCCTTGAGGTATCTAAGGAAAATGCAGATGGCTACTTGTTGGGTCTCTTGTAGAGAGGATTCTTGTTCAGGTATGGGTTTGGCTAGATGGCAATTTAGGTCCCTTCCATCACTGAATGCTTGTGATTCTACCAAAATATACAGGTGCACAAATAATTGCAATACATGGTATAAGGCAGTTTGCTTAACCTGAACCATATCACAATTGTAAGTGCAGAAACTTAAACAATTTTAGAATTGGGATGGCACTGAAATGATGCTCTCCTTTAGGAAGAACATTGTTAAACTGAAGCAGGTCCAAAGGAAGGAGACTAGGATAGTGGGATGCCTGGTGAATACGCTCTATGAGAATTGTTTGTAAGAACTGGAGATTTTTAGCTTAGAGAATATTAGTGTTTGTGTATGTAAGTGTGCATGCATATGTGTATGTGCTCTAGTACTTCTATGGGAGTAGAGGGTAAACAGGAAAGCAGTCTTCAAGCATTTTAGCATTATGCAAGAGGGATTTTATTTGCTCTATTTGTTCTCTGAGGGCAAAACTAGGATCAATAGGCAGAAGTTACAAAGACACAATAGACTTGATATAAGGGAAAATTTCCTCATAATTCGAGCTATTCATTAGTAGAATGGACTTTTCTCAGCTTGTCTTGGGTTTCCTATCACCTATGGTTTTCAAGCAGAGACTGAGTGACCACTTTTCAGGGACATTGTAGGGGATACTCTAGTTCATTGTGGATGGTGGGACTTTCATGTCTGATCTCCTCATTTTCAGCTTTGGAAAATGAATCAGAGATAACTTTCCCCCCTAGGCTACAGAGCTAGTTAACAACAGATCTAAGATAATAGAAATACTCCTGAGTTCCATCTGGTAGGTTGTATTTTAGATGAAACAGTTCACATAATTTAAGAAAATGTTTGAAAATTGAAATTCTTTTTTGGGCAGAATTCTTATAATTCTTTTTACTAGGCATCATAACCTATAAAGTATGTGCCAAAAGTAGCATTAGAAATAATTTTCAGTGGCAAACTTGTCTTCACTACAATTCTAGAGAAAACTGCAAAGTAGGACTGTCCTTTTCTATAGTTATTGCCTTATTTATACTCTAAAATAACCCCTATTGTAACACTCTATTGACTATACCTCTTAAAACTCCCATTCTCCCAGTGTAGACATGATGCAATCTGATAGCTAATTAAAAATTATTCCTATTAAGTTATTAATACATGCTGAATCTAGTCCTATTAGACTTGCAAAAGAGAGACTCTCAATGGAAATGAGTCTGATCAGTATGTGTGTGTGTGTGTAGAGGGGAAATTTTAAACAGTAATGTTCTTACTAGTGCCCACCTCTCTAGCTACCACATACCCCTAAGGAAGGGATGGTGTCCCTCTGTCATAAAGACTACAATCTTAAAATCAAAATTATCCTTTCCTCAAATAAAGCATTTGTTCTTAGTTCATGTAGTGTTTTGGAGATACTATTATATGACTACGAAAATATGATCTACTACAGAAAATCATCTTCAACAATTCTGGCACTGGAGTGATAGGACTTGGGTTCAGGTCCCATCACTCTATTAACCTCATCATGTCATGGTTATTGAAACTGAGGCCCAGCCTTTCATAGGGTCATATAGTTACCAAGTGTTTGAGGCCAAATTTGAACTGAGTTCTTCCTGATTGCAAGTCCAGAAACCTATCTATTATGCCATGCTGTCGTTGAGAATAAGGAAAGCCTTTATTTTGCAAAATCCTGTCATATTTAAGAGAGCTGCTATACTTGTTCAGATGTGGTACCTTAGGCATTTATTTTGTATTTCCAACTGGAATAATCAATACCATGCATCACAATAGAATGTTATACTGATAGAACTAACATGATCCAAACATTTTTTTTCATATTTTCCCTGCCTGCCACTCTCTGATTGGGGAGAACTTGCAAATGTTAGATATGAAAATGTTATTTTTGCGAAAATATTCTCTATTTGACAATACTTGTTAATGTTGAACTTCAAAGTACAAATTTCAGATGTGAATAGCATTCTATCAAGTTAGTTGATGAACCTGTTGCACCCCCTAAGTAAAATTTGTATGCTCTAATCAGATAATTGCTTGCATAAATGTTTAATTAAGTATACATTTATTTTCAAGCATTTGCTATCTGTTTTTTGATTCACTTTTCACATTCATTTATTTTCATGTGGTGAATAGAAATTTATTCTATAATATAGGAAAATGATTTTGTATTCATATCCTTTAGCACTGAATCCTGTCTAAATCACAGGTATAACAAATACTTACTGTTACTTTCATTAACTATTTCATAGTGTGACTTAAAGCTAAACTACCTTCTAAAAAAAAGGCAGTCATTTTAATCTATGAACTGAGTTCTCTGAATATAATCTTGTGGACTTTGAGAGTTTTTCTAATTTAGAAATTAATTTCTCTTGTAGTCATTTACTTCTTTATTACACTGTCAGCTTTAAAAAAAATCCCCATTTCAAAGAAATACTCAGCCTTTTTGTGCTCTGAATGATTTTTTTTAATGCTATTACATCACTAATGTGAGACATGATCAGAAATTCTAAACCTGGTTCAGTTCTATGACTGAGATTTCAAAAATTAATTCTTCACTGTTTGTCTTAGGATTTCAATGCCACGAATACCTACCAGTTTATTAGGTAGGAACAGGAGGGAAGGAAGGAAGTAAGCATTGATCGAGGGTCTACTCTGTGTGAAGCACTGTGCTAAGTACTTCTCAATTTCAGTTTCCTCCTCTATAAAATGGAGATAATAATAGCACGTGTCACATAAAGTTGTTCTGAAGATCAAATGACAAAGCCCTTTACAAACCTTAACGTGCTAATTGAGTAATAGCTATTATTATTGTTATTATGATCTATCCATATATTTATCCATACACAATAATTTAGCTGTTATTATATTTGCTCACATCTGACTCATCCTTTACATCCCAGAATTGTAGTGCCATGCAATGACTCTAAGCTAAGAGGCCATTGAATTCCAACTTGAATTCTTAACATAAGACAAATGATCATCCAACCTTTTCTTGGAAATCTCTTATAAAGAGAAAACCACTACCTTCCTAGGAAACATTTTCTACTTTAAGGAAATTGTAATTGAGAGGAAGTTTTACACTTGTATCAAAATTCATTCAACTGCAACTTTCACCCATAGATCTTAGTTCTACCCTCTGGAGCCAAGTAGAACAAGTCTCATAATCCTTCTACCTGACAACCTCTCAGATACTACAACTACCCTAATTCAATTAATTAATCCATAAACATTTATTAAGTGCCTAATATGTTTCAGGCACTGCACTAAGCACTGGGGATGCACAAAGCGGCAAACATAGTCCCTGTATTCAAGGAACTTGCAGTGGAATGGAGTAATTTATTATCTTTCATTTTTATTGCAACATTTTGCTGACAGGTTTTCCTATTTCCAGTTGCTCCCTATTCTAGTACGTTCTCCAGTGATGCCAGATTCATCTTCCTAGAGAATAATTTATGCAGCATATGGGTTCTGGCCCCACTCTCTCAGCTACTTCTGCTACATTTAGCTTCAGGGTTACAGAAGCAATCTGAGAGGTCAGGTAGTCTCTTAGCTTTTGCTCCAAATATCTGTGTTCCCTTTCCATTGTCAAGGAGTCAGTGACTAGTGCTCCAAAACAGGTTAATCTCTTCTCATACAAAGGGATATTAACTTCAGATATTCAGCAAGAAAAATAAAAACCTTTCCCCTAATACCACGAGGGCATACTTTCCTCAGTACTACCTCCTTAGTCCCTGAGGAAGTATACTTAAAACTAAGTTCAGTTCCTACATATCATTATTCCTATTATGATAATACAAGAAGTGGCATGACTGGGGGGTAAGTCTTTTTACCAGACAGGGGTCCCAAAGGTCACTCTTGTTCCTCCAGGCATCAATACTGCATTGGCTGCAAAAGCCATCCTGGATGTCATCCCCAAGGCTCCTGTGGCTCACTCTTCCAACTGATGTTCAAGATTCCACTCTCAGCACTTATAGCTGAAAAGAGCTAATGAAAAGGCAAATGATCGACACCTATTTTTCATGGTCCATATAGCCTCACAGGAGAAGTTTCCAAGACCACTTCACTTACCCACTTGATGCAGTGATTGCAAAAATCAAAGAGCTCCCACAAGCAACGCTAAAGCAGAGAGGAAGCTGATAGGCCTTTTTTTTTTGCGTGATCCCAAAGTCACTTAGAAAGCCTCTCTTTTACCATACAGTTAGCTGAACAGATCTACTTATAGATCATATATGCATATTCCATAGTCTTTTCAAAGCACTTCCCTTATGTATCATCATTTTTCTCCCAGAAGCCATATAGCCAGTATCCACATTGAAAGTTTATATCAGCTGAACAAGCCAATGTAACCCCTGTTACACTTAGATCAGTCACGTCACTCTCTTGATCTAAAACATTTATACCTAAAAACTAGTAAAAAATGAATAAAATGAATACTCTTTTTAACTTTTCCCCTTATTGTCACCTTGATACTATAAGAAATATTATTTAACAATGTGATATTAAACTGTTCTTTTTCATCTAAATGTAGATGTCATGGAGTGCTATGTTGTATACAACATAAATGGAGAGTACATAGGTATTCATAGAATCTGGTTTGGGTGTATTCCAGCACACCCTTTCCATATTCTGGGCAGGCTTGGAAGATACCTATTAGCTGGATATCTGGGGATTGAGTAGGGGTGGAATTCTTATCAATATGTCTATGAAAATATTGATTCAACTTTTTCACTAGAATATATTTGTTAATTCTGTCTGTAGAAGCTGGGGGATAATAATGGTCTTCCCTTCCCTTTTTCATTTTCCTGTTTGCATTTATTTAAGAAAAGATTCCTGACCCCTTGTAATGGGAATTTGAAGATCTTCCCTGCCCCTTAATAAATCTGGGGGATTGGGGGTGGAATTTGAAGACCTTCCCTGCTTTGAAAGTAAACTCTGTCCCCTAACAGACTGTATGTAATCACATGGAGCCTGTGATGGAGGGAATTTGCTAAAGGGTGGAGCAGAGCCCACAGGAAGCTCCCCTACTTTGAAGATAAACTCTGCCCCCTAATAGGCTAGATGGAGTCACATGGAGCCTGTCGTGGGATGAGTTTGCTGAAGGGAAGCAGCACCCACAGGAAACTGGGAATCAGAGCCAGAGAGACTGTGGGAGAGAGAGGAGGCTCAAGCATAGAGATAGAGATGCTTGTGAGTAAATATTGATCTTATATTGGTTTGTGGGAAGGCTAGGGATTCTGTGGCTCTCAGTGTTATTATAGCTTCTTAATATCTTTGGTACTATGATGGCATTGGCTTATTGGTTTTGGAATTCAGTTTTTTGGTGTCTAAATAAATGTTTCAGTTCTGTCCTCTATGTAGAGAGTTTGGAATTTTTTGCGATTGAACTTCACATGTTATTTATAGTCATGGTCTTTATCGTGATCGTGGCCACTATAAATATTGCAGTAGCAATACACCCCTATTAGCTTAAAATTAATATGTGTAATATTAACTTCTTATTCTAAAGAGCCATTCTCCCTCATTTCCCCTCTGTGTATATGTTTTTGCTTGTTTAGTTTCCTCCTTCCCCAGAACTTCCTTTATGAACTCTTTTTTTTCTCTTCTTTTAGTATCTCTGCCTTTTTTCCCACCCACTCTCTTTGCTTCTCATATTCCCAAGATTTTAATTCTATGTCTTTTCTTTCCTCTAGTCTCTCATGAAAGTTCCAGAATAAAATTGAGACTTAAGTCACAATTTTTATGAAAATAGAATCCCATACCAGATATAGATGTAATCTGTTAAGTTGCTCATCTGTTACATTTATCCAGCCAAATAACAATTGAATGCTGTTGTCATCTCCTGGTCATCTTCATACCATGTGGCCTCCACATCATAATCATTATCCTAGTCCCACCCCTCCTGCCAGAACCTTGCACTGTGCCCCTAGCTTACCATGCTCTCACAGATGAACTTCTGCCTTATCTTGCCTGGAACCAGGCCTTTAGACCATTTCTTGCCATACCCACACCATCCCTATCATTACTTGCCATAGTCCTCTCCCCATCAGAATGTTAATTTTTAGCTTGTTTGTATGTGTATCCACAGTACTAAATAAAGTACCTAGACCATAACTGGCTAGAATAAATTATCTATCTATCTATCTATCTATCTATCTATCTATCTATCTATCTATCTATCATCTATCTATCTATCATCTATCTATCTATCTATCTATCTATCTATCTATCTATCTATCTATCTATCTATCTATCTATCTATCTATCTATCTATCTATCCTATCATATATATAACATATCTTGTGACTGTGATGTGGGCAACAGAAACAATTTGCAGTCAGGTTAAGTTGAAACCTAATTCCTTATCTTTTCTACTCTTTATAGGTGAGAATGAGGGCATTGTAATCACCATAACAATCTAAGTATCAATCTGTGAAAGCAACATGATATAAGAAACAACATAATTTGCAGTGTCACCTGTGGTTAGGAAGAACCACACTCTCTGTATATATAAAATGGCTTGTCAAATAAATCTTAAGTGTGAGTTTGAATATGCATTTATAGATTGTGGTCATGGCATACCACTTGCTTTGAATATTTTATTCTCTAATTCAGGTTTACTGTGTGCTCTTTGTATTACAAGAGTAATGCAAATTAATTATGTAACTCTATACTTAGTGAATAAAGAAATCAGGCAGCAAGTGATCCTAAAGGAAATTATAAGAGCCTTACATATACTTCTCACTACTTCTGCTTCACTTTTATGATCCTGTAGAGATTTGTGTGTGCAGGTACACTGGAACATATTGAACTCTTTGTCAGTGTTCATAGATAGTGCCTGTTGGAACCAGGTGCTATACCATATTTGATGTTAGAGTGAGGGAGCTCTGTTATTACTACTTCCAAAAAAACCCTGTTATTTATGGTGCTTTCTCTTCCTACTATCGCTGTTTGATTTTTCAGAGGTAGCTCTATCATTATTTATTATTACAAGGTAAACTCATGTATAACATAGGACACTAAGAGTGTAGAAGACAGGGGAACACAGCCTGTCTTTCCCAAGAGGCCATTGTGGAAATGTCTGACACATTCAATTATGAGCAGCAAAAAGCCACAGCTTTTCCATTGTATCACCTGGTGCTAGGTTCTGTGACAAATTCCATATGTGATGACATTTTCTTCTCCTCTAATATAGCTTATATAACATAGGTGGATGCTTATAAATATGAGTAAGTACCTCTCATGGAAACTTTTTGGAATGTTGAAGTGTATTAAAAAAAAAA
>NW_027187267.1:0-4705 GCF_028583685.1 Petaurus breviceps papuanus
CCCCCCAGGCTGGATGGTAGGAAGGATGGGGCAAGTGGTGGGGAGACCACTGGGAGTCCGTGGGGAGGACTGTCAGAATAGGAGGGGGTTTCTGGAGACTAGAAGTGGGGGACTCATAGTGGAGGACAGTGGGGTCAAGGTTATGGCAGGGAGAGGGTCCTGTGGAGGTGTGTTGGGAGGGGTGTGTGTGAGTGGCAGAGATAATGCACTTCCTGGGAAATAATAGTGGAGACAGTGGGGGCCCTAGCACTCCCTGGTAACAGGAGGCGTTTAATAAATATTTGTTGGTTGCCCAAATAAGTAAATGTATTCCACAGGGCTTCTCCTAGCCCTGGGGACTCTGGGAATTTCTAGGTACTTTTTATGATACCCTCTACCCTGCTGCTCTCAGGGCGCCATTTGCTCCCTGCCATGCCCAGAAGGCCGCTATGGAAGAGGCTGCACCCAAGAGTGTCGCTGTCACAACGGTGGCCAATGCGACCCCATCCTAGGGCAGTGTCACTGCGCTCCAGGATACCTGGGAGACAGGTGAATGGGAGGAGCACGAGTCTGAAGGTGTGGGGTCTAGGGGGCCTGGTGGGCGGGGGCAGAGCCTTGGCCAAGCAGTGGGTGGGGGCGGAGCCTGGAAGGGCTGTCCTCACTGAGCTAGGTGCCCAGGTGCCGGGAGGAGTGCCCAGTGGATCGTTTTGGCCAAGATTGTTCAGAGACGTGTGACTGCGCCCCCGGGGCCCGCTGCTACTCAGCCGACGGAGCGTGTCTGTGCGAGCACGGCTTCACTGGGGATCGCTGCACCGAGCGTCTCTGCCCTGAGGGGAGCTACGGTCTCACCTGCGAGGCGTCCTGTACCTGTCACGAAGAGCACAGCCTCAGGTGGGGGAATCTCAGGACAGACATGAGAGGGTCCCAGAGGGAGGGGTCCAAGAAGGGGGAAGCGCTGGAAGGAAGGAAGGAGGCGATACCTGCCTCCTGCACCCCCTGTCCTAGCCCTAAGGACCTCCCTGGCTTCCCGACCTTGGGCTGGCCCCTTCTTTACTGAAAGAGCCTAGGGCCGGGCTCCCCGGGCCGATGGAACAGGATTAGAGAATCCGGAGGATCTCAGCTTCCTGTGCTGGACCCCCTGGAGGACTCTTGGTCCCTCCTGGTCTGTTTACAGCTGCCATCCCATGAGCGGCGAGTGCTCCTGCAGGCCGGGATGGGCCGGTCTGCATTGCAACGAAAGCTGTCCCCCGGGCACCCATGGGCCTGGCTGTCGAGAACCTTGCCTCTGCCTCCATGGAGGCACCTGCCAGGCAGAAAGTGGCCACTGCCTTTGTCCCCCCGGCTACACAGTGAGTGAACCAACAGGATCTGCCCAACCTACTGCCCTGTTCCTACTGACTGAGCCTCACAAACAGGGGAGACAGGGACCGACTCTAGAGGCCTTATCTCCCCCCCACCCCCACCTTCCAACTACTTTGTTTCAGGAGACATAGGGACCTTGAACCCCATCTCCTGGAGCTTGTCTCCCCTCCAAAAGATGCAGGGAGCCCAGAGTCCCCTTCACTCCCCCCTGTGCCTACTTCCAGCTCTTCTACCCCTAGGGTATCCGGGGAGTCCCATCTTACAGTCTCTAGGGAGAGAGAGAGAGGAAGGGGAATTCCATTTCCATATCCTAGAAGACTCAAGAATCTAGAGTTTCCAGCTCCTTAGCTTTTTGGTCCGGCCTGACTCGCTGGCATCCCTGGGCTAGCCTATGCTCCTGGAGGCAGACCTGCTCTCTGATTTGGCAGGAAAGGAACACACTGTTGACTGACTGTCCCCCATATTGAGGGACTAAGGTGGGGGATGGGTACTGTATGGACAAGGTGCTCCACTCCTCTCTCATTGATCTCTGGACTGGGCTCTGCCAGGGCCCCCACTGTTCCAGCCTCTGCCCTCTGGACACATTTGGGGTCAACTGCTCCCAGAGCTGTTCCTGTGTGCATGCCCTCAGCTGCTCCCCAATCGATGGCTCGTGCAACTGCAAGGAAGGTCTGTAAAGACCTTTGGGTGGGTCTGGGCCTGAGGATAGACAGGGGAAGGGCATGGCTAGGAGGTCAAAGGTAGAGCCATGGTGGTGGTGGGGGTGGGGGGTGGGAATACCATGAGTCTAAGGTCTGAAGCCAGAACTAGAACGGGGCTTGAGATTTGGGATGGGATTGGGTTCTAGGGAGTTGGAGTCCAGGCCTGAACTGGAAGAGTTCTAAGAAAGGAGAAGCTCTGGAGGGGAAGAAGGGAGGAAGGGCAGAAGTCATAGGGTGGGGCTCAGGATTAGATGGTATGACTGAGTCAGGGGGTGGGGAGGACTCTGGGAAACCATCCTGGGTTGAGAGCTCTGATGGGACTCAGTCCCTAGAGTCCTTGGTAAGAAAATAATGAGAAGAGGAAAGGTCATTAGTCCTTAGGAACACTCTCTCCTTCAGGATGGCAGAAAGGTGACTGCTCTGTGCCTTGCCCTGAAGGCACCTGGGGATTTAACTGCAATGCCAGCTGCCAGTGTGCCCATGGGGCTGCCTGTAGTCCACAGACAGGAGCCTGCTCCTGCACCCCTGGCTGGCGTGGTGATAGGTGCCAGCTTCCCTGCCTGGTGAGTGCCAGTGGTAAGGAAAGGGTCTAGGAGGGTGATACTGTTAAGCCCTATTCCTTGCTGAGCCCTTCCTTTTTTTTCCCTAAGAAGGGGCAGTTTGGACCAGGCTGTGCCAGTCACTGCGATTGCAAACACGCAGATGGCTGTGACCCTATTCATGGGCATTGCCAGTGCCGACCTGGATGGACTGGTGAGCAACTCAAATACCCACGCCATCCAGCTGGGGATCTTGGGGAACATCCTTGGAAAGCAGTGACTCTGTCCCCTCTCCTGTCCTCCCCCACCCCCCAGGGCCCAGGGCTCCTGACTCCATGTCCTACCCCAAAGCTGAAGGGGATTGGTCCCCTCTAGGTAGAAGGATCCCTTTCAACCTGTACACCCTCTGCTGGGTCCACAGGGCTCCACTGTGACCTTCCATGCCCTGAGGGTTTCTGGGGACCCCACTGCAATAACTCCTGTACCTGCAAAAATGGGGGGACCTGCATACCTGAGAATGGGAGCTGCATCTGTGTACCTGGCTACCGGGGTCCTTCTTGCCAGAGAAGTGAGTTATTCTCCTTATTTTCCCACCCCTTCCCTTTCTCCCATCTAGAAATTCAGTCAGTCAGTCGGTCAGTTAGTCAACAAACATTTATGAAGTGCTTACTATGTTCTAGATGTGATGCTAAGTACTCAGGATACAAATAAAGGCAAAAAACTGTCCCTGCCCTCATGGAGCTCACATTCTAGAATGGGCGACTATGTACATATAAGTTATATACAGAGTAGGTGGAAAGTGATCTCAGAGGAAAGGCACTAGGGAAGAATGTGGGATTTGACATAAATCTGAAAGAAATCAGGGAACAAAGAGATTTTTGCAGGCATGAGGAGGGAGAACATATTTTGCCCTCATCCTTTGGAAACTTTACTTCCAGCTCTGTAAATTCCTAAAATCTTAGTTGGAAAATGCCTTCTAAGACATAATCTCTAGACCTGTTGTCTAGCTGCCTAATTGTACATGAGGTAGCATGATGTGGTTCTGAGATGTCAAACGTGTGACCCAACACTCTTAAGTGAGATTCAAATGTAATTGGGAAATATTTAACAAAATAAAGAAAGATACAATAAAATATAAATAAAGACAAAAGAAAACATAAAAATAAACAAAGATACAATGAGACATATGATAAAAACATTTAACTTTGCACTTTAAAGCTAAGTCAACATATGGCCCACTTACTTATGGGGGATGAGTGACCCTATTTTTATTTAAGTCAGAAACCATTGGTGGAGCTATAGAATGTTTGACTCAGAGTCAGGAAGACCATAGTTCAAATCCTGCCTCTGACATATTGTGTGATCAAAGGCAAACTGCAACCTCTCTGAGCCTCAGTTTTCTCATCTGTAAAATTGGAGTGATGATATTTGTGGTACATGCCTCCAAGGGTTTTTGTGAGGCTCCAATGAGATAATGTATTTAAAGGGACTTGTAAACCCCAAAGCGCTATAGAATGCCAGGTGTTATTAATAAGGAGACTAAGTCTGAAGGAAAGGAACTCACTCCTATTCACACAGAGGTGGGCTTAAACTCATGTTTTCTGACTCCAAATCAGAAAATAAGGAATAAATAAGAGAAAAATTGACAAAAACAAATCAAGAGAAGTGAGTGGAATCAGATAGAATGAAAAGAATGTTTGGTTTGGATTTAAAATATCTGGGTTTGAACCTCACCTGTTTCACTGAAAATACTTGTGTGACTTTGGAAAAGTCATTTAATGCTTCTCAGCTTGATTTTTGCTTATCTGTTTGGAGGATGGATGAGATAACCTCAAAGATTCATACTGATCTGTGAGCACTGTAGGAATTCAGAAGAGGGAGAGATTTCTGTAGGTCTCTGGTTTGGACTAGTGAAGACTGATGAAGGATGGAATGGGGGGGGGGGCTAGTAAGAGAGGGAAGCATGGGACGGCGAGGTGGCACAATGGGTACAATACTATCCCCAGTCAGGAGGACCTGAGTTCAACTCTGGCCTCAGACACTCACTAGCTGTGTGACCCTGGGCAAGTCACTTAACTGAGAGAGAGAGAGAGAGAGAGAGAGAGAGAGAGAGAGAGAGAGAGA
>NW_027187267.1:4805-30726 GCF_028583685.1 Petaurus breviceps papuanus
GGAACAGTGAAGATAGCGAAGTCACACCACACACGATCGGTCCAGCCGTCCTCGATGTCTCTCCTGTGTAACGCTCCGGTGGCCCCCGAGAAGTACTGTCGCACTGCTATACGAGGGGGGGGTCTAGGGGAGAGAGAGAGAGAGAGAGAGAGAGAGAGAGATGCAAAGGGATCAGGAGTCTACTGGGATGAGAGCTGTTTCTGAACCAATCGGTGGACTCTTGCAGGGTAGCAGGAGTCTGGTTCCCCACTACTATCCTTGTCAAAAGGTTGACTGAAGCAATAACAGAGAGGGAGAGAGAGAAGAGGAAGGGAGACATAGAATACAGAGGGCACTAGGAAGGAGGATATATTTCTGTCTCCAACTACAAGCTCTGTCTTCCCATTGTTTACCACTAGCCTGCCAGCCTGGTCGATATGGCAAACGCTGTGCTCCCTGCAAATGTTCCAACCACTCCTCTTGCAACCCCATCGATGGAAGCTGCCACTGCCATGCTGGGTGGACTGGTCCCGATTGTTCCCAGCGTGAGTAAGAGTCAAGGGTAGGGAAAGAACAGGGGAAAGAACCCTCTTCAGGGCCTTCATCAAAGGCCACACAGAAACAGTGAACCTGGGGGGCTCAGGAAGTCCCAGATCCAATGGAGGGGACCCAATGGAAGAAGTGGTGTGACTCCGATTCCTGAGCCTGGTCTTCATTGGATTGGTTCCTTTTTTCCCTTCTAGCATGCCCATTGGGGTACTGGGGCAACAACTGTGCCCTTCCCTGCCAGTGCCACCATGGTGGGCACTGCCAACCCCAGGAGGGAAACTGCATCTGCCCACCAGGCTGGACTGGACACCTCTGCTCTGAAGGTACCAACAGGATCAATCAAATGTGATAATATGTGTAAAGCATTTTGTAAACTTTTAAGTACTACGTAAATGCCAGCGATGATGATGATGATGATGATGATGATGATTAATGAAGGGTAGTGTAGGGAGGTAATTTTGGAGAGATCATTTCTTCTATGTCTCTGCTTACAAGCTAACTCCTAATCTAGTCCAGGGGAGATTCTGAAACCAACCAGTAGAGGAAATTGATGATATGACAGTACAAAAAGAACACATATAGATCACACAGTCATCAATATCATGGATTATTCAATCAATAACAAGGATTATTAGGATGTGGAATCCAATGGGCAATGGATCAAATGACCAAAAGAGTGAGGAAGAGGAGACAGCAGTAAACTGAGAGTCGGGAGGCCTGAGGGTGACATTGCCTCTGCCAGAGACTTGCTGTGTGACCTCCCACAAGTCATTTGTCCTCTTCAGGTCTTATTTTCCTCATCCGTAAAATAAGGAATTTGGGTTACATGGTCCTGTTTGCTCTCTCAGGGCACTTGTCATGGTCAAATAATCATAGCTCATTTTTTCTTCTTTTTTAGAAAATAATTTTTATTGATATCTTTTTTCTTTTAAAAATCTTTATTTTTAACCTTCTTTTTTTAGATCTAGATTTTCAAACTTTCTAGCCCTTCCCATACCAAGCAAGCAGTATGCTGATGTTTTTTAAACATCTCCCAAAAGTTCCCCAGTACTTTTCCCCTCTCCTTCCCAAAGAACCATCCCATATTACAAATAACCTTTTTTAAAGAAAAAGAAGAAAAAGTAAAACTGAAGACATTGAAAAATATGTGGACCTCCTGTCTTTGCAATGAGATACAGTGGGATGTCTCCCCTTATCTATTCCTTGGAACCATGCTTGTTTTTAGTAATTTTGCAACATTCACTTTTGATTGTTTTGTGATTGTTCTTTCTGTGTACCATATTTGGTTTTGTGCCCTGATTTTTTCAGTCCAAAACTTGCTTTATAACCTTTCATCACATAATCATCTCATGGTATAATTGTGTTTGTCATGCTGCTTAAAAGGTTAACAGAGTAGCAATGTATTCACCAGTGGTGATATGCATTTATTTCTCTGGCATTTCAAACATTGAGCTCAGAAATCAGGCTGAGAAACATTAAATGATTTTTCCAAAGTCATACAGGTATTTTCAATGAAACAGCTGAGGTTCAAACCCAGATCTTTTCAATCCAAACCAGACCTTCTTTCCACTACACCAATGAGCTGATCCCACTCACTTGTCTTGGTTTATTTTTATCAATTTTTTTGTCAATATATTCCCGAAAGCCAACTTGTGTGGTTTGTTTAGAGTGCTTTATACTAACAGTATCTGTTACTCAACCCAATGAAGAGCCATAGGCACAAGGGGAACAGGCAGGTGAAACTGCCATGAGTAAGTCATGTGATGCCTGCCAGCGATGCATTAATGTGAGAAGCATGTCTTTCTGATTATGAGTATATATAAAAACTATTCTGCAGGCTTCAAGCTGAAAGTGATTGTGTTCACGGAGCAGCATGGAAACAGAGCTGTGGAAAGTTTTCAGTGAGTGAAGAGTTGGTTTGAGACTAGTGGAAACTAAAAGACAAATAATACCAGCACAATTTTTAAAGCTTCGCATAATGGTCACACTCCACTTTTCTGCAAAAAAAAAAAAATGGCATATAATCTGTGACAATTATGGGGTGAAATACGGCATATTATCGTAATCATTGTGCACACTGTGGGTTGGGTTTTTTGGTCTTTGCTTCATTCTGAATAAGTCCATGTAGCTCTTTCCATATTTCTCTGTATTGATCATCCTCATTTCTTATGGTACAGTAATATTTCATTACATTCACATATCACAATTTGCTTAGCCATTCCCCAATTGATGGGCATGTGTTTCCAATTCTTTGCTATCACAAAAAGTGCTGCTTTAAATATTTTGGGATAGGGGTGGCTAGGTGGCACAGTGAATAGGGCACCGGCTCTGGAGTCAGGAGGACCTGAGTCCAAATCCAGCCTCAGACACTTAACACGAAAACTAACTATTGGGCAAGTCACTTAACCCCAATTGCCCTCCAAAAAAAAAAAAAAAGCTGAATAAATAAATATTTTGGGATATGGGGACTTTTTTTTTTTTAAATCAATGAGGTATTAGCCTGGTAGTGGAATCTCTGGTTCAAAGGACATGGACATTTTAGTCACTTAATTTGAATAATTCCAAGATGTTTTCATAGTCCATCTTTCTACAGCCCATTACAGTTCCCAAAGTACTTTCTTCACAACACTGTAACACAAATAGTGAAAGCGTTATCATTCCCAACTTACTGGGGAGGAGGCTGAACCTTAGAGGCTGGGTTACTTAAAGTCACAAAACTAAAAAATGTCAAAGCAGATTTGACACCAATTCTTCTTGCTCTAAGAGTAAACTCCTTCTGAGCCAAACTGTGTTTCATCAGATGAGAAAGTGTGGACATGCTTTGGGATGTGTCCGTATGACCTTGCTATTACAGACGAAATCCTTGTTTAATCCAGAAAGAGATTAAGGAATTGAAGGAACTGCTCCCAGAAATTAAAGAAGTAGTCTTTCTTCTTGAAGAAGTACACAAGTGTTCCTGGCCTTCATTTCTTTGCATCCCTCTGACCCCTCCCTTTGTTTATCCCTCTAGGTTGCCCTCCAGGCATGTTTGGAGCTAACTGCTCCCAGCTGTGCCAGTGTGGACCTGAGGGACAGTGCCAGGCTGAAACAGGGGCTTGTATATGTCCACCGGGACACAGTGGTGCCCCCTGCAAAATCGGTGAGTCATTCAGGGTAGCCTTCTATTTCTCACCCAGGGCAAAGTTGGGGATAGGTAGTGGTCTCTCCAATTCAATTCAGTACCTAATTGTCAGGCACTATTTGGTGCTGGGATTACAAAGCAAAAAGATGACAAGTCCCTGTTCTCAAGGAAAGCTCGTTCTTCTGTCCCTTCTCTTCTTAGCAGTACACAGAGTGCCCCCTCATTGCTTCCTCTCCTTTCCTGCCTAGCGAACCATGATCAACCCTTCACCATGGTGCCCACCTTGCCAGTGACCTATGACTCACTGGGTGCAGTGATTGGCATTGCAGTGCTGGGGGCCCTGGTTGTGGCCCTGGTAGCACTGTTCATTGGCTACAGACACTGGCAGAAAGGCAAAGCGCACCAGCACCTGGCCGTAGCCTATAGCAGTGGGCGTCTGGATGGTTCTGAATACGTCATCCCAGGTGAGGGTTAGGAATGGGAGGGAGGGTCATAGGAGGATGTGGGAAGTCCTGAGTGTGGAAGAAGCCTAAAAGAGGACACAAAGGCCAGCCCCTGGGCTCAGGAAACCTGGGTTCAAGTCCTATCTTAGCCATAATCTTACTGGGTGACTTGTATGGATTATTTCTGTTGTCTGAGTTTGTTTCCTCATGTGCAAAATGGGGGATGGGATTTAGACCAATGATCTTAAAGATCCCTTCCAACTCTCACATTCTCTGACTCTCATGACCCTCTCTGGATTGAACTGTTCTTTACATATGAGATGCAAAGGCAGAGTGAGTAGGAAGTGTGAGAGGCTGGACATTGGCTTCTTGGAATTTGTCCTGTCCAGCTTCTGGTCTTCTGTCCTGAGAGCCACAGATCTCACTTTTCCCTCTGCCCCATCCCCAGGGAAAGGGCCCCCTCCTTACTCCAGAGGCTACCTCATCCCCCTACCTGAGTTCTGACCCTGTCCCTACCCTAGGTCTTCTCTCTTGTCCAGATATCCCACCAAGCTACAGTCACTATTACTCCAACCCCAGCTACCACACACTGTCCCAGTGCTCTCCCAATCCCCCGCCCCCCCAACAAGGTCAGTACCTGGGAAAAGGGAGTTGGGGGTGGGAGGAAGGCATCATTAGGTTGGGGATTTGGGGAAGGCTGGAGTAGAAGAGCAGTTTTAGAGGAGAGAGACTAGGCTGGTGGGAGAATTGTGTCAGTTGAAGGAACTAGGGGTGGTCGGCCTGAAAAAGACTCTGAAGATCTGGTCATGTAGAAGAGGGATTATATGTTCTGCTTGATCCAGCAATAGAACTAGGAGCAATGGACAGAAGTATTTGGACAACTCTGATTGCCCATTGCTTTTCTTTACCTGGATCCCCAAAGAGAAATGGGCCATGGGTATCTTTCAGTAGAGATTGAATGATCACTTGTCCCAGATATTAAGTCTGTTAATGTATAGGTTGGACAAGGTGACCTTGGAGGCCCCTTCCTAACTCTGCTCTCTGGTTATTCTTGTTCTCATAATGCTGATTTCACCACCTTCCCAGGTGCCAGGTGCTCAGCTTTTTGCTAGCCTCCAGGCCCCAGAACGCCCTGGTGCTTATGGGCAGGACAGCCATGCCACACTGCCTGCTGACTGGAAGCATCACAAGGAGCTCCCCCCTGGGCATCGGGAAAGGGGTATAGGATTTTTTATACCTGTTAAGTAGGAGAGAAGGAAGGATGTATGTGGGAAAAGCATCCTATTCTGAGACCATGGGATTCTGTGTCAGTATGAATGAGGATATCTGTATGTCTCAGACCTTCTGAAGGAGATGAGTGTAGGTGTCCTTCCCCATGGTGGTGGGATGGGTGGAGGTGAAGACCTGAGTCAGATTGAAGATCCTAGCTTTATTCCATCCTAGGGAAAAGTAACTTCCTTTGGGCCTCAGTTTACTCATCTGTAAAGGGAAGAGAAGTTGGATAGCAATGATCTCTAAGGCCTTTTCCAGTTCTCATATTCTCATAGGAATATGATATTCCTATGACGTTCTAAGCAGGGCCTTGAGAGTGGGTCTGTCCCTTTCCCCAGGGAGAGGCCTATTGGATCGTTACAGCTACAGTTCTGGCAATGGGCTAGGACACCTCTATGCTAAAGGTACATGCAGTGGGAGAAGGGGGTGGGTAATAGGGAGTCACTTGGCAGATGGACAAAAGGACATGGGCTGAAAACTGAAAAGGCTTGGGAGAGGGGCAGCATGATGGGGAGTGGGGGGGAGGGTACCTCCAATGAGCCCTGATTTTACTCCCCCTCCCCCAGGTCCCATCCCAGAAGAGGGATTAAGGGCCAGCATAAGCTCTCTGTGCAGCGAGAACCCCTATGCCACCATCCGGGACTTGCCCAGTCTGCTGGGCCCTGCCAGCGAGGGCAGCTACATGGAAATGAAAGGTCCCTCGTGTGCTGCAGCTGAGGCCCTGGGAGAGCCCAGCCCACTGCGTAGGCATGTGCCCCAGGCCCGGAAGAGTCAAAGACTTCGAAGTCCTGACAGCCAGAGGGACAGCGGCACCTATGAACAGCCGAATCCGCCGGCCCCTGGTGAGAACTGTTTGTGAGTCTCAAGCCAGGGAGGGTCTACCCTAGACTGAAGTGGGGGGGGGTCTCTTGCGCCGTGGGGTGTGGGGGGGGGGGGAGGGGGGAGACCAGAAAGGAAAGACTGTGAGAATTTACTCAGAGATTTTTATGGTTCCACCAAATGTAATTACTGGGGTGAGAACGGGGTAGGGAGTAGAAAGTGTGTGTGTGGCTGTCCCTGGGGCCAGTATTAGCTAGCCAGACAACCTAAACAGGGACCAGGAGGGAGGAAAGAAGGGAGAGAATAGAAAGGAATGGAAAGAAGGAAGAGTGAGAGGATGATGAAAATTGATTAGGAAGAAGACCCAGAGTTGGGGGGCTGGGGGTACGGTGAGGGGGCTGGACTACAGAACTCTCATACACTACCCTTGCTTCTCCAGACTTCATCGCTGGGGGCACGCTGCCTCCCATCCCACCAGGTCTTCCTCCAGGCCATTATGACTCCCCTAAGAACAGCCACATTCCAGGACACTATGACTTGCCCCCTGTCCGACACCCACCCTCACCCCCAAGGCTTCGACAGGATCGTTGAAGGGATGGGGGGGGGCATTCAGAGATAGCCCCCCCCCCCCATGGCCAGGCCAGAAACTGACGACCTAACGCGTAGCACACACCTTCCCCTCCGTACCTCTTGGGTTATCAGGGGGTAAACCATTCCTGGAGGGAAAGAAGTCCGGGATACCCCGGGTCCTGAAACCCCTCTCCATCCCCCCACCTTGGAGGCAGCCCTCGGATGGCGGAAAAGGAGCTGGGAGCCGGGATTCCTGGGTCCCAGGAGAGTTAGGGCAACAACCACCATCGACTTTGGGGGATTGGACGGCAGGACGACACAGTTATTCCCCTGCTGTTACTGCTCCCCAAGCCCTGGGATTCCCCGATGGGGAACCCTGTTCTGTGTCTGTAAATAAAGTTGTTGGATTTCTCGTGATCCTTAACATCTTTGATTCGGAGATGGTCCTGGGCTCTGGGGGGAGGGCTGTGGGCCTGGAGCGGGGCCTCTGAAAAGGTGGGGGGGCGACGACCGAAGGGGGTAGGGCTGGAAGCCCGAGGACAGAGCCCCCTGGGGACCTCATTAACTGTATAATTAGCTGAGTCTCCAAGCCCCTACATGGATCAATCGATGCTCAGAGCTACACCACCGGCCGGACCCTTCACGGCCGCCAAGGTCCCTGTCACTCAGCAGCGCTGCTGCCTCGGGAGCCCCAGGAGAGCCCCGTGCCCAGCTGCGCCTGGTCCCGAAGCTTAGACAGATAGACACGCATGCGCTCTGAGACAGCAGCTCGACAGGCGCTCCCAGCACCGCAGAGCCCTCTGCGGACCGCGCGAGCGACTCGCAGTTGTCTCCTGGCCCGCCCACCCGACAGCCAGCCCTTCCTGGCTCAAGTCCCGTAGTCCTGGAGAAAAAGGGACGCACAGGAGCCGGGGGTGCAGGTCGGGAGTCGAGGAGTGGCCCTCCTCCAAATCCCAATTCCCAGAAACTCCTCCGTCCCGCTTTCCCCGGTCTTTCTGAGACTGTCCTGGTCTTCGAGGGCTCTCTGACCCCGCCACCTCCACTGCCCCAGCCCCAATCCCTCCAACTTCATTCTGCTTCTTCTCTCCCCCACCCTCCCCCGACCAGGTCCACTCCAGCCTCGCCCAGCCGAATCCTCCAATTTCCCCTCCAGTTTCTGTCAGACCCTTCCCCCCTTCTCATTCTGTCCCCCTCCACTCTGAGCCCCGCTCCATCCTTCCCTTCCAATCCGCTTTGTTGAATCCACTTGAGGTGACTCTAGACTGAGCTCTCCAGCTCAGACTGGGATGTGGTAGATTGGCTGTCCCTCTTTTCTCAGCCCCCAGCACGCAGAGACTGAGAGAGGAGTTGGGAAATACCAAAATTTGGAGAAAACGAGGGTTGGGAGGGAGAGAACTCTCAAGTCTCTAGGACCAAAGTGGAATTCGACTCCTAGGAGGGATAAAGAGGGATGAGTTCAACCAGGTCTCCCCTCTCCCACATTTCCCCAGCGCCCAAGACCCCCGATGTCTCAGGCAAGATGGTGAAGAAAGGAGAGAGGGTGGCAAAGGACAAGGCACCACCTGTCTTACCACCTGTGGGCGAGGAAGAGGCAAAAAATCCAGGTATGACAAAGGGGAGAGGAAGAAAATAAGGGGAAAAAAAGGAATCAATGTACCAGGACACACACGCTTCCTGACCAGAAGTGTGGTGTAGGGGGCAGAGCAGTGGATTTGGACTCAGAGAACCTGGGCTCAAGTTCTAAATCTTATGGATAAATAGATTCTGTGTAGATTACAACTCACTCAACTTTTCTATGCCCTTGTTGACTCATTTGTAAAAGGGATTTGGATTAGGTGACATCCAAGACCACCTTCAGTTCTAGAGCCTAAAAGCTCACCTACCTGTAGCATCTCCCATTCGTTCAAGGCTTTTAACTTTTCAAGACATTCACATTCATCATCTGTCATTTATTAATTGGCTCAATTTCTTATGGAGGCTGGAGAGGTTAAGTGACTCCCTCATTTCCAAACATTTCTGCTTTATATGAATCCTGTCTTCCAGCCACACTGGTTTCTTCACTGCCTCCCAAATTCTAGTGCATTCCCACCCTGGTATGTATCTGCTCTCATCTGCACTGTCTTCTACTTTGACCCTCCCAGTATTGATCCAAATCTCACCCATCTTTCAAGGCCCAACCCAAAGGCCACCTTTTCTAGGAAGCTTTCCTGATTACCCCCAATCCAAGATGGGCCAATCTGTGGAACTCCTATAATACGGAATTGATAGAGCTGGAAAAGGGTTTCCTATATAGCCTATAGGCTATCTGGTCCAAGTCCTTGATTTTACAGATTGGAAACAGAACTAGAAAGGCAAAGTTGTTTACTTGCTTAAAATCATACAGGTAGTAAGGGGGGAAGAAGCCTGGATTGTTAGATTGAATTGTAAACTCCATGAAGGCAGGGATCACATTGTATCTAAACTTTTTTATATCCCCTAATACGTAGCTCTGTGTACAATATAGTAGTGCCTAGTAAATGTTGGAGGAGTCCTAGGGCACCTCACATTCTGCTTTGTAATGTCTTTTTATTTGAGGATTTATTTGAATTTTGTCTTCTTGGACTAGACTGTAAGCTGTTGGACTGACTGAGGTCTTGGTTACTTTTGCATTCCTTTCTCTAGTCACTGCAGTAGCATAGCATGCCCACAGTAAATGCCTGATGAAATAACTTTCCCACAGAAAGTGACTGGCAGAACCAGGTCATTTGATTCCTACTCCAGGGCTCTGAGGTTGTAGAGGGCTCAGAATGACACAGCTCTTTGCCCTTTGGAGAAATGAGAGGTGGTGTATGAAGAAACAGGGTTAGAAGAGCAGAGGATTAGGAGACAGACTAGGAGAGGGGTGATAGATGAGGGAACAGAGGGGAGAGGGGCAGGGGATGAGACAGACTAGGAGTTGGGCAGGGGATGAGGAAACTTCCCAACTTCCCCAGGATAGGAGAGGGCAGGGAGATGAAGAAACAACGGGACAGGGGAAAAAATGGTCAGACAAATCTGTGTTCCAGTTTACTCAGGAGCCAGTGGTTGGGATTCCTGGTCTCTGCTCCTTCCTGGCGGACAAGCTGTACCATTGCACAGGGTCCATGCTAATCCTTCTCCCTTCTCTTCCTTCCTCCCTTAGAGGAGTATCAGTGCATGGGAATCTTGGAACAGGACTTTGCTGAACTCTGTACTCGTTTGGGATACATAGATTTTCCCAAAGTTGTTGTCCGCAATCATGGTCGCTTTACCTCCACCTCTGAAAAGCCGATAGGTGAGTGAACCCATTCAGTTCCTACCTTCTCACCATCCCCAACATTCTGGCTGGTCCAGCCTCAGACAGGCCTGGGTCATTTTGACTATGCCTCACTAGCCTCTCTTATCAGACTGATCCTGGGGCCCAGAGACTTTATAAATGTTAGAGGTGATGGTGATGACTAAGAGAAGTGCCCTTTGTTATTTCCCCATCTCTCCTGCTCACTCAGCTCCAGGCAGGCTGGGAAATAGGTATACCTAGGCTCTCTTTCTTAACTCTTCTAAGTTTTTGTCCTTCTATATCTCCAAATGTTCTGCATCCTGGGGTTAGAATCCCAAGGAATAAAGTGCTTGGAGATTGGGTGCTTGCTAAACCTTGCATAGATAAGAGGATGGCTTGACCCTTCCTCATCTGTAAATGGATCGGACTCAGTTGTTTCTAGGGTTCCTCTTAGCCCTCAATTTAGGATCCTCTGATAGACTCATCTGCTTTGAGCATTCCTGAAAAGGCTAGAGTGAGATGGGGGTGCAGGACAAGATGAGAGTGAGGGGATGATTAAGATCCCCTACCCACATGTCCACAGTGGAGGAACAGCGGGTCTCTGCCTCCTGTAGCCAAAACAGTCTTCTCCAGATTGAGAACAAGTATGCCTTCTTCCGGCCCACCATCCAGGTGGAGCTGGAACAAGAGGACCCCAAGACAGTCCGGGAAATTTTCATCCGAGGTGAGTCTCCCTCCTGTTCCCTGCCCCAGGATTTAACCCTTCCTACTCAGGCTTCAGCCTCATCTCTCCCTCCAGGTTGGAAACTGGCAGATCCAATTCTGGGTATTTTCAGCAAGTGTCTGCCCTCCCTCACCCAGCTACAGGCCATCAAGTGAGGAAGGGCCCCCTCAGGGATAGGGAAGAGATTTTGGGGAGGGGGAAGGAAGTCCTAAGAAAGGGCTGAAGGGAGAAGTGTGAAAGAATACAGGGAAAGTGAATCCCGGGAGTAAAAGGAGTCAGATTCTGAGAACCCAAGTTCTAATCCTGCTTCTAATCCTAGCCATATGACCCTGGACAAATCACTTAACATTCATTTGCCTCAGTTTCCTTAACTGTAAAATGAAGATCCTAATAGCACCTACCCCCCAGGGTTGTTGATAGGAAAAGGAGATTACTAGGGGAAAAGGAAGGAGACTGGGGGGGGGGGGGGGGAGTAGGACTGGAGTACTTTCTGGGAATATAGGATCCTCAAGGAGATACTACAGGGATGGAAAATTCTGGTGAGGATAGGGCTAATCAAGGACAAGAATAACTGGGGCAATTATGGAATGTCTAGAGGGAAGTTGGGAAGGATATTCGATGCCTATAGGGGATGGGGGACTACCAAGCTTGGGTCCTAGGTTGCTGGATGTATGAACTGATAGCCATTCTATGTCCTCCCCTCGTACCCCAGCATGTGGAAAGTGGGGCTGACCAATGAGACCTTGACCACCTTCATTGCCCTCATTCCTACCTGTTCCTCCACTCTCAAGTAAGTAGAAAAGGGCAGGGAGAAGTACTGTCCTCCAAGGTCTTGAGTAGATGTGTATGGGGCAAGGAGGAGGGTTGGGAACTGGTGGGCAGGTAGGAGGCTGGTAGTACTTCTCCTTCATACCTCTTCCCTAAGATCTGGGTTCAAATCCTGACTCTTCTCTGAGCTCCAGTTTCCTCATATGCAAAACATATTTGGACCAAATAATCTTCGATGCCCTGCTTCAGTTAGCTCTGAAAGGAACAAGCTTCTTCCTTGATCCTTCCTTCCTTTTATCCCAACATAGCCTCTGGGACAGGAAGTTCTTTGCCTTCATACAGACAATCACAAAATCTCAAATCCAATCTCCAATTTTATAGTGAAGGAAAATGAGGCCTTGAAGAGTTAAGATGTCCTAAATTTTTTTGTTTTGAAGAATTTTTACTAAAATGAAATAGAACATACCAACTGTGGTAAAAGGAAGAGTTTACAGAAGACAGTCATACAACTTTCTCCTAGATCTCAGCATCCTTCATGCACCCCCCAAGGTCCCTTTCCTTGGTTTTCTTATCCCATGAAGAGGTGTGGGCCTCTGGGTTTTCTCCCCTTGGCTCCAGGTCCAATTATTCTTCCCTCAGCTTGAGAATTTTCCAGGGAGACTTGCCTTTCCGAGCTACCAACCAGTTTCCCTTTCCCTTTTCTACAAAGTCAGTCTGAAGCTCTAAGGCTGGTTCTTTTCAGACAAGAATGGCAACTCATTGTAATGATAAGCAAACATTATCTGAACCTCCCTGGGCCTCAGTTTCCTCGTTTGTAAAATGAAGGATTCAAATTAGATGGCTTAAAGTTTCTTCCAGTTCTAAATCTATGATCTTAAAAATTAATGGGAGATGATGGAATCCACAAAAGTCTCGAGCAGGGGTCTTAAACTTAAAAAAAATTTTTTTTAATTAAGCTTTTTCTTTTTTTTTTTAATGCCATGAGTCATTATGGGAGTCTGGTGAAGCCTTTGGACCTATTTTTTTCCCCCCCAGTTAGGTATTAGTGAAAATGAAGATGTATTTTTTTTTCTTACCATCCAAGTTCACAGATCCCCTTAAATCTACCTAAGATTTGGTCACTTGAATGGTCATGGACCCCAGGTTAAGAACCACAGATTTAAGAGAGACTACAGCACTGTTACTGTGGAAGCGGGAGATTTTGGTTCTAGTCCTTGCTCTGGCATAAGTTAATGTGATACCTCTTTGGGCATTAGGTTTCTTATCTGTAACATGGGAATAACAACACACTCTGCCTCACCAAGTACAGTGAAAAAATGAATGTGAGGACAGAAAGTAAAACATAAAAATTTGTTTTTTAAATAGATTTTCTTTTTTAAGACTGTAAAAATTTTTAAAAATGTGAGGGAGAGATTAGTTTTATTACTGGCAATCCTATTACTCTAATTTTCGGTTAATTCAACTTCCTTGGCCTGTGAGAAATTGGATAAGTCCTGAACTGATTACCTAGGGGCTCTGGTATAGGTGGTTCGATACCTGTGATAAGACCTTTCTCCCAAATCACTTAGACAAAGACAAGTCTCCTGACTTGAGAGGTGTACCTGAGAACAAGCACCACAAAACAGTCCTGAGAGTCAACATGAAAGGCCCCCTCAGCTGGGGAAAGGGGCTGGACAGCAGCCTATAGAGGGGAAGATGGAGACCAGGACACCCTAAGGCTGCTAGGGAGTCAGTCAATCCCTGGAAAGCTCAGAAGAAGTAGTTAATTTGGTAGCCTCTTATTTTAATCAATTATTCTTAACTTTTTTTTTGAGGCAATTGGGGTTAAATGACTTGCCCAGGGTCACACAACTAGGAAGTATCTGAGGTCATATTTGAACTCAGGCCTTCCTGAATCCAGGGCCAACACTCAATATCCACTGTGCCACCTAGCTGCCCTTCAATTAATTATTCATGATAACTATATGCTAAGGTCAGTTGTTTCTTCACATAAGGCATCCAAGAAATTGAATGACTATGGGGAGTCATAAAATTTACATCAAAAAGACAGATGGAACTGAAAGAGCTCTAGAAGCCAACCATCCCCAACCCTCAATTTATCATGTTAGATCTTCCAGGGGAGCCTTAGAGATCACTGAATCCAGAGGAGAAAACTAGGGGCACGGAAAGGGCAAGAGATCCTGCCCAGTCACCAAGGGAAGTTCACCTGAATCTCACTGAGATTGAGGCTGACCTGAGATGGAGTCAAATGGAACCCAGACCTTCTAGGTGTGCTGGTTGTGGGAGCTGAGAGGGGCAGTGGAGATGGCATCATCCAACACCTTTATTTTAGGAAGGAGGAAACAGAGTTGGTGTGAAAGCAGGAAGCTGAACCTACTTTTGTTGACTCTCAGTCCAGTCCTTTGTCATCCCAGTTGCTGACAATTGGCCTCCCTTGGTGACACAGCAGTGATGGAGGGAAGGGGAGGGCACCTCGGTCATTTTAACTGGACCCTGGCTCTGAGCTACCCCCTGCCCCATACCTCCAAATAGAAAAGTTTAAACAGCTTGGGAGGACAAACTTTCAAGGAAAAGAAATATCCAGGGGAATAGGGAGACAGGAACATCCTCTGGAAAGCACAGCCCTCCAGCAATAGGGGCTGAGGGGCTGATTTGCTCCCTTCCCTGTCTTGTCCCTTCTGGAGTCCCCTCATACTCTACCACCTGTATTCCACAGCCAATCATTCTGAGACACTACAGAGCTAGACTGAGAGAAGCATTTCCCCACCACCATCCACAAGGCCCTGACAGAGGCCAGGTCCCAGGGCAGCCAGTCTCACTTTCAGCATGGTCTCAGTAGCGTTTCAGAGTCAGATCAGTTGGGTTCAGATCCCTTCTACCTGTATGATCTTGGGGTAATTCACTCAACCTTTCTGGGCCTCGAATTTCCCCATCTAAAAAGTAAAGGGCTAGACTAGATAGTCTCAAAAGTTCTTTTTTAGCTCTAGAGTCACAATCTTAAAGATTAGTGTTCTGCCAGTCTCTGGCAGCCAGGGAATCCCAAGGGACAATCAGTCTGCTCTAGTGGCTGAAAGGGAACTCCCACTTTAACTCACCATTTTGACATGGGCAGCTCCACTCCCATCCCAGTACAGCAGCATCAGATGACCTGGGTTCAGATCCTGCCTACACCATTAACTACCTCTGTAACCTTGGGCATCTCCCCAGATCTCAGTTATTTCATCTGTTCCAAAAGGCTTGGATGAGAGTGCTTTCTGAGGTCCCATCTGGATCTAGATCTGTGAAGTACAACCAGACTCTTAACAATTGTTTAACTTTCTCATGGTTGGCTTAGACAATTCTCAGCCCTGACTGCTCAATGGGTGCCTCTCACACTTAGCTTAATACTACTTCAGTGCCTACAGGGTTGTAACCCATCAGCAAAATGCTGGACACATGCTCTCCCACCACCAGGATGCCCCATGAACATGCTTCTGGGTTGTTTGCAAGGATCCCAACACAAAGTCACCCTGCTTAGCGGCAACTCCTTCTGCCCTTTTCCTTTGCCCTCCTCCCATTTGGAGTGCTAGACTTTGTCTCTCCTGCCTCTCACTGAGCTGCTCTCTTTTACTAATTTCCCCAATCCCTTATCAGGAAGGTGTCTCTGGAAGGAAACCCGATAGTGGAACAGTCTTACCACAGGCTCATGGTCCCAGAAAGCACGTGAGCCTTTTCCCTTTCCTCCCATTCCTTAGATCCTGCCCCATCCTGGGCTTTCTAATCTAGAGGGGGCAGCCCTTTATCTATGTTCTCCATCACTTTAGACAGCCTCCGCCTAATTCATTTACCTTCTATCCCACCCCTCCAAGCCCAACCCTGAAATGCCCTAGTCTCCTTCCTCAGGGACCTCTCTCCCTGTTGCCCAACTCCCCTCACTGTGACCCCCTGAACTTCCCTAAGTCAGGTCCCCTCATGAATCCCTTGATCTCTAAGGCCTTCCTGCTTCCAACCCCACTTGCCCATTCCTCTGTGGCCTTTCTGTCCCTGATCCTGGTGGTCCTGGGCCTCCCACACCCTTCTCCATTCCCCTTCCACCAGTATCACGCACTTGTCCCTGAGGAACAACAACATCGATGACCAGGGTGCACAACTCCTGGGCCAGGCACTGTCCACGCTGCGTACCAGCAACCGAACTCTGGTCTCTCTCAACCTGGGCTACAACCATATTGGAGATGAGGGTGCTGGCTACATAGCAGATGTGAGAGGCGGGGCCATTGGTGGGCTACAAGGAATGGAGACAGGAGGAGGGAACCCAGAGACTGGAGAGAAGAGCTATGGGGAAGGGAGAAAAGAGGCTTGTGTTGTGGGTGTAGGCAGGGGCCTAATGGTAAGGGAAGGAGGGCTCATAAGGAGTTGGGGTCAAGGATCCTATGGAGCTGGGAAGGGCAGGAGGGGGCAGGGCTGAAGGCAATGACCACATAAGCTAGAAGGTAAGGGCTTCAGAGTGTGGGAAACAGACTGGAGTACTGGAGGAAACTGAAAAAGGGTTCAGGTGAAGGAGAACAGGCTTATACAGAGACACAAGCAAAGAACCATAGGGACTGAATAGGGTGGGGAAGAGCTACAGGGTCCCGGGGACGAGAGAAGGAAGAAAGGACAATGGGGAAGTAGAGTCGAGTTCTTGGAGACTGGAGGGAGCAGAGCCAGGACATGATGGGAAACAAGACAGGAGGTGGAGGAGGGAGGTTGTTGGGGCCTGGAGAGTAGAGGTGAACCCCAGGCCAGGGAAGGGGGACTGCTTTGAGGCCCTTTCAGCTCCTTTCTCCCTACCCCAGGGCCTGCGGCTAAACCGCTCCCTGCTCTGGTTGTCTCTGGCCCACAATCGCATCCAGGACCAGGGCGCACTGAAGATAGCTGAGGTGGGTAGAAGCGGGGGTCCCATTCTGGGGGGGATATGTTGGGTGCCGGAGGAGCCCTGACCTTCCCACCACCTGCCTCCTGCCTCAGGTGCTGCAGCCTTTTGAACTAACACACACAGAGGTGGTGGAACGCCGACGACTTATGCTTGAAAAGGGGGCTCAAGACCGAACAAGAATAATGAGGGGATCGGTGAGGAATCCAGACAGGTGGAGAAATTTTTAAGTCCATCCATTCAGTGTCTCCCATAACCTCTGGGCAGGGTGGCCTCAAATTGAGGGCCTTCTCCCTCACACCCTTTTTATGCCATCTCCCCACAGCCCCTTCAGTATCTCAGAGCCCCTAACTGGACCCCATTAAAATGCCCTGGTTCCTGTCTCATCTAACCCTGAAGAGCTAACTTTGATTTTATCTACTGCCCTGTGACCTTAGGCATCTCCCTCCATTCCCTGCCTCCCCCCCAACCCCCAGGCCCCAGTTTCTTCATCTATATAAGGAACTAGCTGATCTCTTAAGATTTCTTCCTCTTCTAGAAATTTCAGTAGTACCCTCACCCCACTTCTGTCTTCAGCCAAAGGATCTCAAAGCATTTTATAGGTCTGTTACAGATGTTAACATTTACAGATCTCCCAGGAAGGAGGCTTCCTCTTCCCTGAGTAGATTAAGAAGTACCAACTGTCTTTCTGCCCCTTCCCACAGCCTACTTCCTCCCGCCATGGAGAACGAGACAGGCCTCTGTTAGGGGCTGGTAGTACTGGGGCCATTGACAAACTTCAGGGACCCAAGACCACCAAAGGCGCATCCGGCAAGAAGAAGGAGAAGGTCTCTCTTGATGGGTGGAACTAGGGAGGACAGGAAGCATGTTTCCTAATTGTGTTTATTTGTATGTCTGTCTGTCCCAAGGGAGAGAATCTGAGAAGGTAGCAGTTTGGTCTTGTACCCTACCCTGGTCCTGGCAAAAGCCCAGAACTTCAAGAGACTTTCAGAGGCATCAGCACACTTAGGGGGTCCCAGACTTTGAGGAACTAAAAAGCCTCCCAGTGTCAGGGCTTTGGTTAGGGGTTCCCAAGCTGGGGTACTCTTACCCCTACCCAGGAGGGATGCAAAGCTAGTCAAGGGGTAGCAGGGACTATTTTCTAATCAACTATTGTCCTATGAAAACTAACTTTTGTTTCTTATGTGCACGAGTGTTTTTAAGTCCTTGAATGTATTTCACTTCCTATTGATTAGGAAGTATTTGAATGTTTACTAAAAGCTGAATAAAGGGTCTAAAAAAGGTTGGAAACCCCTGATGTAGGAGGAAAGACTGTTGAACTAATCAGTAGAGACCTGAGTTGGAAGTCTGACTAGCATTTGATAGCAATGTTATCCTGAGCAAGGTTTCTTACTTCTGACCCAGCTTCCTCATCTCTAAAAATGGGGATGATAACACTTATGCTACCTCACTACCTCCCTCCCCTCCCCCCCAGGGTTGTCCTGAGTAAAGTGCTTCTTAAGTCTTAAAGTGCTGTGTAAATGTGAACTTTTATTATTTTCTCTCTGCCCCCAACTGCTGAAGGAAGTAGCCAAGAAAGAGGAAAAGCCTGGGTCTGGGACATCCCCCACACAGAATGCCCAAAAGAAAGAGGATTCTTCCAAGGTTTCTAAAGGGAGTGAGTATCCTGTTCATTCTCCTTGGGATATAGGATGGGGTGCCATCATTAGGATCTCACCTCCTCAAGGAAGGGTAGGAGGCTCTCCTCCCGTGTGGTCAGGGCTCAATCAGCTCCATATGCTAGATGTGGAAGAAACCTTAGAACATCTGGTATCATTCCCTACAAAGTGGGAAACTGACATGTTATGAAGTCATATGATTTAGCAGCTCTGCCGAGCCTAGACCCCACTGATCTCTCAACCATACCTAGCTCAGTCTCCGCTAGACCTAACCTGACACTTCTAAGTCCCCTCATCTTCTCAAAGGGGCAGGGGTGGCTTTCAAGGATCTAGGACTTCACCTCTGACCCCCTCTCCCCACCCATCAGAGGTAACCATCCCAGAACAGAAGCCTGGTCGGGGAAAGGGGGCCAAGACGGGGCCCAAGGAGAAGAGAAGTACACTTGCTGAGTCTGAAGTGGTTCAGAAAAAGGTTGGAAACTGCTTACTATTATTGGGGAGAGGGAAGAATATAAATAGTAGCCAATCATCCTTTGGCACCTTGCCAGCAGAAACCCCATGGCTCAGTCAGAACTCCCCTCTTCTTCACCTCAGCACCTATCAATGTTTTCTCCAACTAACTGGTCTCCACCCTGCAATCCTCTTCATTCTCTCTCACTTATGCCTTTCTGCAGGGAAGAAAACCAGCTACTAGCCACTTTCCCATTTTCTCCTTCAGCTCCATCCCCCTCATTTCAGTTACAATCTTCCTACCCTTTTACCAGTATTCTTCATTGTTGGCTATTTATCTCAGACTATGCTCTGATAAGACAGAACAGAGATCTCCATCATCCCATTAATTCTACTTGAAGATCAGAATGCAATCCCTTCCCCAACCTCTAACACAATCCAAACTCTGCCCTTGGTTTCGGAGAGAGGGCATGCCATTGTCTGTCTCTGGCTATACATAGGAGTGAAGGCCATGGAAAGAGCCCTAGCTATCTGATGCCTCCCTCCTAAATGCCTTACTTTTTTCTATCTCCTTTCCTAAGTCCCCTCATTATCACCTCTACCAATTTCAGGAAGTTTTTCTAGAGTGACTTCTTTTATCAGCTCTGTCTCCCCCTAGTCTTCCCATTTCTGATATGCGAAGCTGTTTTGAAAGGCTAGGTATCTTGCCCTTAACCTCCTGGATTCTGGGTGTGTGCAACTTGTCTCTTGCAGAAGAATCTGAACTTCCCAAGGACAGGGCCCCATAACTTTCCCTTCCTCTAGTTCTCTCCAGCAGTACCAAGGATGCAACTGTGCCCGGAGAGGGCAATCAGAATGTGTGAAAAAGACTGCTTGAGAATCCTGTCTTTTGCCTCCTGTCTGAACAGATAACCCCTGAGCCCACTGAGATCCTCAATCCTCTTCTAGAGCAGGCAGAGCATAAAAATGGGAAGGTTTTCTTGCCAGGAAACAAAGTCCTTATGCACCTCAATCTTATTCGTAAGTATATCCAGCTCTCCTGACCCCCAAAGTAAGAGGCTCAACATCTTTCTCTGGCACCTCAAAGCCCTTTCATCACCAAGAGGGACAAACAATCTTTTCTTCCCCACTCCCCACCACACCTGATTCCCATCTGGAGTCAGCTTCCATGGATAACCTGGGTGGTTTGCCGTGGGTATAGTGTATATTCAGATTAAGACTTGTAGCTGGAAAGTGATGGGCATGGAGGGAAACAAGGAGAGAGGTGGGCAGTCAGCAGTGTAACTTCTTTGGGATTAAGGACAACTCAGGAGGATCAATGAGGCCTATGTGAGAAAGTGAAGGCCTAAACTGGGAGCAGTTAGCTGGTGAGGCAGTGTTGAGAGGTAACATTCTCTTTTCGTTTATGCCTTTAGGGAACCGAATCACCGAAACGGGCCTGAGAGGCTTCCTCAGTGCTGTCCGATACCAAGTGAAGTACACCAAGCCCAAGACCCCAACAAAGGGCCCATCAGGACTGCTAAAGCTTATGCTAGGGGTGAGCATGAATCATTTCCCCTGTACGAGGACCCTAGCTGTGGCCTTTAGTTTACTAGGGCCCATCTCTCTTCTTTCTCCCAACCCCTAAGAAAGGAGATGCTACTCATGGTTCAAGGTCTCCCAACTCATGCTTCCATTATCTTTGCTGCAGGATTAGCCCATTTCTACTTTTAAAAATGAAATGGTGTCTTCCATAAACAAATCCCACTATTCCCTTACTGCAGGGCTTCACTCCTGGGAAATATATTGAACTGAGGTTTAACCAGTATCTTTTCTCCTCCCCTTTCTGTATCAGAAAAATTCCTTTCCCCCACAATGTGAGACCTACAACATGATCCAAGATTTGATGCTTCCTCGAGAACTCAAGACTAAAAGAGATGAAGAAGGCCCATCTCTCTCTGTCCCCTGAACCCCTCAGGGGTTAAGGATTAAATCCCAAATCCTTTCTGGGTTAATAATAAAATCCGCTTCTACCTTTGCTTCTGAGGATCTCCAAGCACTTCATTATGGACTTACCTATTACTCTGGGGCCAGAGAGCTATACAGCACAGTAGGACTTGGGGTAGGACTTAAGATATCTATGGGGTTCAGTTTATCTGTTAAAATACACGAGAAGATACAAACTATGCCACATAAGGATTAGTGGAAGGCTCTGGGGTAGCTTGGAAGAGAAAATTTAAGGGGGATATGATGACTGTCTTTAAGAACTTGAAGGGAGTGTGACATGGGAGAGAAATTACATATATTCTGCTTGGCCCCAGAGAACAAAGAAAAATTTCCCAACAATTAGAAATATCCAAACAATGAGAGCCATCCAAAGTGGAAGAGGCTGCCTCAGCAAGCAGAGGCTGTCCGTGGTATCGCTGGGATGCCTGTTCAGGTCTAGGCTGGAATACACCTCTGAGATTCTATGGACAGATGATCCCTATGGACCCTCCCAGTTTGATTGGGAACATAGCCCACACTGTCTGCTCCTATCCTATCCCCGAACACAGAAATGTTTACTTCTGCTCCAGATAAGCCTCCCTTCCACAATCCATGATGCAAAGATTGCTGATCCCAGGGTTAGAGGGCCAGAAGCTCTGGCATCTTTATTTATGGAGGCCTTTGCTGACAGTGCTCCGAGAAAAGGAGTATAGGAGTTTGAATACCCTGCTTGAGAGTGAATTCTCAAAAGAAAAGTGGAAGCAGGAAAGGCTCCATCTCAAAGTCACCTTCTTCTGCCCTACTCAATAATTCAACAAGTACTTACCATTGAGTACCTACTATGTGCCAGGCATTGTCCCAGGGATAGGAAAACAAAACTGACCCTGCCCTTAGGGAGGGCATTCTACCAGGGCAAAACGAGAGATGTATAGGTAAGAATGTACAAAAACTATACACGTACTTTTTTTTTTTTTTTGAGGGGGGAGGGTGGGTATTGGGGTAATATCCAGACATGGCTGGGTCTCAGTATTATCTGTAAAACCACCATGCCATGTGAGGATTAACTGAAGATTCTGGGGATGTGTAGCTCAGAAAAGAAAATTTAAGATGGGAGGTAAAAACAGACATGAAGACACGATGGTCTTCAAAAGTCTGAAGGGCTGTCATATGGAAGAGGAATTAGATACATTCTGGAGGTGAAACCCACTAACAACTGGGGAGATCAAGAAAGGTATCTGGCAGGAGGTGGCACCCAAGCTGGGGGATCCATAAAGGCAGCACCTGAGCTGTGCTCTGAAGGAAGCCAAGGACCCGACAAAGTGGGGGTGAGGAGGAAGAGTGTGACAGGCAAGACGACAGAGAGCCAGTGCAAAAGGGAGAGAGGCAGTGGGACTGCCACATACAGGGAACAGCAAGTTGGGCAGTTGAGCCCAAATGCCAGAATGTGTAAGGAAAAGAACAAAAAGCCAGAGCTAGATTACGGAGGGTCCCCAGCTAGCTATCAGGCTTCTACACCTCTAGAGGCTGAATCTACCCGGAAATGTCCGTCCCAGCCTCCCCTCTCCCTGCTCCTTCCTTTTCAGTTCTTCCACTTTGGGGCAGGTTCCTTCCTAAGCTGACTTAGCTCCTTTAAGTATTGAAATATATGCTGATTTTTTGGTTTGCCTGTGCACATTATGAGCTGTGTCTGCCTAGATCTATTAGCACCTTTATATAAGGCTCTTAGATGAAAATGGGTGATTTAAGAACAGGCATTTGGGCAGAAGATCCTGTTGGTGAGGCCCTCCCCAGTGCCCTCCCAGGAAAAGCCTACTTCCAAGAATCACACACCACCACAGCTGAAGAATATTTAAGTTTTCTTAAAAAAAAAAATCTTAACCATAAAAGGAAAATAAAAGATTATACATCATTTTTAACAGCAGTCATTTCCATATCTATATTTTATATATTATATATATTTATATTATATATATTATGTATATATATACACCTAGCACAGTGTGTATATTCTATTAATCTTTAAGGGAAGGACAGCTATTATTGGGCATTAATGAGAAGATGCTTTCCAGGGGCAGGTTCTGGGCATGGCAGGGGTTCCAGCTCTCAATGCCCCCTGCCCATGAGATTCAGTTTTCAGCTCTATTCCTAATGCACTGGTTTCCTTTGTAGGTGTGGGAGTGAATAGAGATGGGGTAAGGGATTCAACATTTGGCTGGCTTAACACCAGATCTCCAAAGAAGCTCTCCTTGGCTTTGGAAGAGCAGGTAAGAAATACTGGGAGGGAAGAGAGAGCAACAGGCAACACGCACCAGGGTTCTTTGGAGCTGGGAGGAGTCTGAGGCTGGTAGCCCTGTTTCTCACAGTTTCTCACAGAGGGAAACATTCTGCTTCCCTCACATGCCTAGAGGAATGTGGGATAATCTAACCTGGCTCTTCCTCAGGAGCCCTGGCCCATTCCCTCATCTTAGAGCTGAGTTAGGGATTGGGGAAGAGGTTATTTACTAGTATATACTGAATGATGTCTCCCTCTGCCCCTGGCACTCCCATTCAGAGCTGCCTCCAGTCTTTCCCCACCCCATCTCAGGAGCAGAGGCCTAAGAGTAAAGTTATTTACAAGAGCAAAGACGCACATACAATACATACATATTTATAGAAAACCAAAATGGGGAGGGAGTGGAGATGCCTAAACTCCCTGCCTTGGGATCCTATGAGGAAAGGGATAGGGGTGGAGAAAGTGCATTTATACAGACGACTCCATCTCTCGCTCAAACGTACAGATGTGATAGTCAAGTCTGCAAGGTGTATACACATATACACATATGTGTATATACACGTGTTCAAGGAAGGAAAGGGAGCCTCTCAGATGCAATCAGCATGCACAGAGGAGACTTGAGGCTCTAGTGAGGGGAAGAGGACAGCAAACTTGACTGAGATTTGAATGGAAGAAGCAACATGCGTGGAGCCAGACATCTGGCTCCCCCTCAGACCTGGCTGAGATTCCAGTCCTCCCCAAAGGAAGGAGGTTTGGGGTCTTCCCTCCTGAGCCCCCTGCCCTGGGGCAGTCCCTGAGGAGGCGGGAGCCAGGAAGTCTTGGGGGTTTCCATGATTAAAGTCCCAGTGAAATGGCTGTGTCAGCTGGACTGTCTTCTAGGCTGTCAGAGCCTGCAGAATACAGTGGGAAGGGAGAGAAAGAAGATTGGATGGGTACAGAAGGCTATGAGAGGGATGTGTCTGTCACTACAGACAACGCTAGAGACCCCAGGAATCGTAAGGTGCAGCCTTGTCCATGCTTCACAAGAAGCAGCCCTACTGTCTCCTTGACGGACAGCCCAAATGAAGCTCCTGGCTTCTCTGTTTGTACATCAAATGGGGAGGGAACATCTCTGCTGTCACTTTCGGAGAGAAGGCTGTGAGTCTGACATTTTTCAGGCTTATCTCCATGGCAAAGAGTAATTCATGGGTTCGCTAAAGTAATTTCCTACATCATGGTCTGTAGCTCTGGGAGTGAACTGGGTATCTATTTCCAAAAGAGAAATTAGAATCCTCTGCCCTTCATATCCCTGTTCTTGGCATATATTCCAGATGTTTTTTTTCCACCTAGTGTTATTTCTCAGCCAGGGCCACACCTTGAAGAAGATGGGGAAGTCAGCTTTACTCACCAGCCTCAGGGCCTGGTCCTTGCCCATGACTGTCCTTGGAGTATGAAGGGAAGGGCTCCTTGGCTGGGGGCGAAGGGGAGCTCTCGGTCCACCTAACTGCCTCTGAGTTGAGGCCACCTACAGGTGTTGTACCACCAGATGACTCTGCCCCCAAGGACTTTAGCAGCTCCCGGTGGGCAGTCTCCATGTCCTAAAAGAAATGTTTGTGGTAGGGTGGGGTAAATGATACTGCTCAGACACCTTCTACTCACTGATTCCTTAGAGAAAGAGAGTGGTTGTGAGTCTGCTAGGGTCCAGAAGGAAAAGCCTTATTTATGGAGGCACCCAAGCATTCCCTCTTACCTTAAGCCTGTTGAGTTTTAGTGTGAGCTGCTCAATGGTCCGGAAGATCATGCCCACATCCCTGAGGGCTAGACTGGAGGCTCCACGCTGATCCCTTCTCTCATCTCCACTGCCTCCCTGGTGCTCAGGCTCTGCTGGGGAGGTATTGGGGGCATCTTGCTGAGAGAAGCTCCTGGCTATGTCTGATGGGTCCGTATTTGACTCTGGGGGTCCAGTTGGCATGCTGACATAAAAACAGTTTCCTGTTTTCCATAGCAAGAGGCAGAGGGATAGAAGATTATCAGGCAAGAGTACAGAGTGAATGGAAAGACATGCTTTCCCTCCCCATTTCCTCTGCACAAAAATAGGCTGAGAGAAGCAAAATAACATACTTAATACTCCCTCTACTACAGTCATGTAACTGGGGTTTTAAGCAGCTCCCCGAAGTCAGGCTCCTTGCAGACATGGTATAGAAGAGAGGTGACAACTCACCTGCTTCTTGGACAATGCCTTTTTAATGAGATACTCTTGGAGTATCTCATACCTTGTGCATTATCAGCACATTATGATGGGTCTCCTATGGGTTAATTAATATTCTCTGCTTTCAGAACAAAACAATTCTCTGTTTTCATGTAACTCATTAAGTACTAAACCCAACATAGGGAAGGAATAGTGTCTTGGAAGGGTTGGCTGATGCCCGAAGTGAGAAGAAGATGCAAGAAAAAAAAAAGGTTGCAGAGCATCTCAATTGGAGAGATAAGGAAGCAATACTTTTGGGGGGGCGGGGTGAGGGACTGGGCTGGGCTGGGCCATGAAGGCAGTGAGCTGGTTTAAAACCTGAATGAAAAATAAGACAGCAGTCCTTTCTAGCTGGCTTTGCTTCAGAAGAGTAGCATTTGTCTTCCTTTCCTTGTTTCTCTACATCCTAGCAGACAGACTCAAGGTAGGTCCAAACTGTCACAAGGGAGACCTGAGACAGAGGAAAAGGTCTGGGGAGCAACTTTCTACCCTCAGTACCTGTGGCCCTTTAACCAGCCTGTTTTAATGGTGGTGAGAAGGGATGGGGAAGGCGTGGCTCTTGTCAGCTAGGGTGTCAAGGTACAAAGATAAGAGGTCATGCTTGTATTCTCTCCGCACCTTCCCTGCCTGGACAGTAACTGGACATCTAACTGGGACTTTTTTGTCTATAAAGAAAATTAACATCCTTCACCTCACCATTATATACCAAAGAGTCGGTGGCTAGGGTCTAACTGGATCTAAGAGACTGGCCTGAAGGTTAATTCAGATAGCAGTTCCTTACTCCCATCTGGACTTCCTTGTAGGCTCTGAACTTTTGCTCTCACTCAGTTTTCCCTACCCCTTTTGCAGTTCCCAAGAGAATCCCCGTATGTTACCCGCGGCATTAGGTCCACCTCCAGCTTCTGGTGGCTCAGTTTCTGATTTGCCACACTCTGGCAA
>NW_027187267.1:30736-124298 GCF_028583685.1 Petaurus breviceps papuanus
CCCAGAGACCACAGAGAAAAAATACAAATCCTGGGGGAATAAATGTGAAATCCTAATGGAGAGGGAGTTTGGAACCTGGACTAGTCTTAATAATCAAACTGACAGAAGATTCAGACAAAATGAAAAATTGGCATCTCCCTCCCAACACTGTTTGGATCCCACTTGTCCCTGCTCAAGATCCTAGAGTGGCTGTTATCACTGCCTCTCATTTCAGACCCAAATCCTACAGTCTGGTCCCTCTATTAATAATCTCTCTCCCTTATATATTATTTTTCTCATTCGTGGGACCATCTCAGAGGTGGTAACCTTTTCTTAGCTAATCCTGTCCTGAACTCTTTCTTTGAAAATCCTTTTGATCTGAAAATCCACAAAGTTCCCCTTTCCTTTCCTCCTTCATCTTCCCAGATTTCCTTTCCAACCTTGCAGCACATTCCTCCACTGGACTGACCTCTAAACCCCTTCTCTTCCAATGCCCTGTAAATCTGCCAACAGCCCCTACCCATATCCCACTGCCCTACTCAGCTCTAGCTAGAAGGTTTGTTCTCTGGCTCTCTGTATCTTATCTCCCCACTCAGAAAAGGGATCCCCAGGAGACAACAGTCTCCTTCAGAAACAACATTCTGTGAGGGCAAAGACTATTTCTCCCATTATGTTGGAAGCAGTGAAGGCTGATGCCACATTTCCTCCATTAAACTTGGAGCTGCCAAAGGACAGAGATCTTTTCCAACTTCTGACTTCTGAATATCCCTTCATTGTCTAGTATAGCATACAGGGTTCTCAGGATGAGGGTGGACAGGGAGAGGGAAAATGACAGCAGTTTTCTGGAAAATCTTTCAAATCCAGCTAATGTAAGCATATATCTTTGAATGCCTCACTAGGAGCTCTCAGGTTGTCTTGTCTCTCTGACACCTTATTTCAGAGTGACCTTTTTTTGTTGTGTTTACCTTTCCTTACTACTTTGTATCCTCCAACAGCCTCTGAAGGAAGAGGCTCTTCAGTTATGTCTCTGTCTAGTTCTGGGTGCTCCCAAATTCCAGAGTTTCTGGCTCTTGGGGGAAGGTGCTCCAGGGAGCTCAGGGCTGCATCATCTAACTCCCCTGGCTTTAGCTCCAGCCGACTAGTCATCTGTTCAGAGGGTGCAAGGTCATTTCCTTCCATCCCAACTGGTGGTTGCCCAGGAGAACCTGGGTCCCAGGGGTGGGAGGTGATTCCGATGACAGATGGTGTAGGTGTGAGGTCGTCCTCTGGCTCCACAGTAGCTCTGGACTCTACTGTATGACCAGGAAGAAGGCTCCACAGGATCAGGTGCCGAAGATTCTCCACTGGAGGGGGAAAGCAGAGTTGTGGCTTCTGGGAAGCTCCCTGTACTCCCTCCCTCTTTCCTATCCAGATACCTCCTCTACAGCAGATTCAAAAATTCTTTGATACCAGGCCCATAGGTGGATTGAGGGGGTAGGGGAAATTGTCCTTCTCAGATTAACTGCATTATAAGTAGATGTCGGATGGACATGGAGCACCCTGATCCAGCAGAGTCCTGGAACAGCAGTAATTTCACCATAGGCCCTCCTAAGTTACTCTGGGAATTAAGGTAGGGGTAGTTGGAAAGGAACAAGGAGCCTTATAGCTCTACAGAAACCTCTAAACCCCACTTAAGCCCTGCTTGAGTATCACTTGTATACTGTGAGTAAGACCTTTCCATGAACCTAACCCTGACAGAAGATCTAGCCTTTAAGACATAGGTGAAATGTGTGAAAAGCGACTGGGAGTGAGGGTGGGTCCTGGACCCCATTATCTTAGGTCTGCCACGCAATTAGAATCAAAGGAAATAAAGCTTAGAAAGGAACTAGGTAGGCATTAAGCAGGGGGTGTGGGTGTGGGTGGGGATAGGGCCCCTTGTTCACACACCATCTTCCAGGGCAGAGTCAGCCAATCCTTCCATGAACAATGGACCAGGTAGGGGCAAGTGGACGGCACCTCTTGGTCTGATGCCCAAGCCCCCTCCAGCCAGGGATGAGGTGGATGTTGGGGCAACCAACTCTTCCTCACTGCCTTCTTGCTCTGGTTCTTCCAACAATGCTTGACGTTTCCCATTAATCCACTGCTGGGACCCATCACCTAACAGAAGTGAGGAAGAAGACTAATAAGAGGGGAAAAGAAAGCAGTCTCTTTCTAGATGTGAGCATGTTTATGCTCTTGGCCCACCCCCCTGCCCCTTCTCCAATGTAATTTCCTGAGCCTATTCAGATACCCCAAAAACCGAGGAAGAAATTTAAATATGAAAAATTAACTAGCTGGGGTGAGGTAAGGCCCATGGAGATGCTGCCCATCAAAGGACACCAGGGAGTCGGGGGGAAATCAAATGAACTGCCTTAGCTTCTCTCAGTCCCAGAATTCTAATATTTTTGTCCTCTAAGGTTAACTCCTAAATGGGGAATTTGTGGCTTCACCCCTAACCCCAAATCTCATCCCACTAATTTTATCTTTTGTCACCATTCTCCTGTAGCCCTTATTCTCTAGTTCTGGGTCCTCCATTACCTCATACCTGGAGATGGCAACAAGCTCCTTGGGGCCTTCAGAAATCATCTAATATGACCTCACCAATTATAAATGAAGTAACTGAATTCCAGAGATTATATAACTTGCCCAAGGTCACAGAACTAATAACTAAGAGCAGATATGTGAATGCAGACCATTTACCCTGAATTTGGTGTTCCTCCCACTATACAGTGCTATCTTCTAGCCTCCAGTCTTTATATTCCTCCCTTCTACTCTGACTCAGCGACTGAGAACTGCAGTCTCCAGGGCCACTAGGGTCTTCCAGGCTCCCACCAACCCTCAGGGATGTCAATGCTTTGCAGGGATTTGAGCCTCTTTCTCTCTTGCCCCACCTCCAAGGACCGTTCGTCTCTTGGGAAAATTGAACTGGAGTCTATTCCAGTAGGAAAACCTTATCCATCTCTATCCTGTAAATGAAACTTTTCCTCCTCTAAGCCTATTGAAAAACAAAACAAAATCAACTGATAACCTTTCAGGGGATATCTTTCATTTTTATATCACTTGATTCCCACCCCCCTCCACCCTACCCCCAACATTCCCTTGTTACAAAGAAAAACAATAAAATAAAACATCTGATACAATGATTTGCTTGGAAATGTTTACAGTCTTCTTCCCCAGAAGCCCCTAAGTTTGTAACCTTATAATCACCCTTGACTATTTCCTCTTCCTCACCTCAACCTTCACAGCCAACAGTGGCCAACACCACCTTGAATCTGTTCTCTTCTTTCCATTCACAACCACTGCCCTAGTTCATTTTTCGACTGGACTATCTGCACCGGTCACATAATTTTGCAGGGTCTCTCTCCTGTCCAGTACATCCCCAGACAGATGCCAAACTGATTTTCCTAAAACACAGCTCTGGTCACGTTACTCCCACCTTCTGAAAAATCTTCAGGGACTCCCTCCTAAGATTAAATACGAAACTCTCTTCCAGATATTTAAAGTTCTCCATGATGTTCCTACTACACTTCTCAGGGTACCCCATTCTGCTTCACTTAAAACTCTGTTCCTCTCAACCCCTTCCAATCATCTTGATGTCTATTTCTCTAATCATTACTCTAAGGCAGATCTCAGAGGAGACAGACTAGACCACCTTCTTTACACAGATAGAGAGGAGTATTTACCTCTAGGCAGTAGTTCAACTTCTGGCTGGCAGCCATTTCCTTGGGATGCTTCTGAGTCAGTCAGCCCCATGCTGAGGAAAGAAAAAGCCTATGGTGAAACAAATGCTGCGAGTGCTGCTAGCCACTATGAAATCCCATCTCACCATGAAGCAGAGAGAATGTTATAAACATTTTATCTTGGGAACCCTGAATCCTACTTTCTGTACCTTCAGCATGGGGGCAAGAATGAGGGACAAGGGAGAGCCAAGTGTGTGTATTCATTTGGATTAGTTTGACCTAGATGGAGACTTAGAGGAAAGAGAACATCTAAGCTTTTACTAATCCTCTACTCCCACCCAGCTAACTGCCACTCTTTATCCAAGACAGCAAAATATAGAGAATAGGAGGTATATTGCCATCTGCCTGAGTCTAGAGTTATCCCTTTTCTTCTTCTAATACTTACCTCCTGGGGTTATCTGTGTCCTCTGTGTTCAGATGCCACTAAATTTTCCAGAGGCAAGGTTTAAAGCAAGTACAAGTCAAAAACCATGTGCCTTAGGGATTTGGCTGCTGGGGTACTCAGGGAGGGCTGATTACCTTGCAGGTGTGGAGCTGTGTTGAGATGGCTGTTGGTGGGCTGTCTGAGAAAGGTGGGCAGGATTTGGCACAATGCCAGGGTTCCTTGTGGCATTCTGCACAGCACCTTCTAGAAGCTCCATCCACCTATTACTCAGTAAAAGGAGAGTTGTTAACAGTGAGAAAAGGGAAAGAGAAAAGGCTCTGCCCACCTCTGTAATCTAGCATCCCTGGCCTCACTCTCTATAAGCACCTTAGTTGTAAAAGAGTAACCAATCTGCTCTGGTCACTGTTATTCCTTAAGGGGGTCAATTCCAAGACCCTAGGGTGCTTCTGGAGTCAGCATAAAATCTAAACAGCTTGGGAACAGTACTGCCTTTAAGATGATTGTAAGAAAAAGAAAACAGAAGTTGGGGGGATGGGGCAGCATGGAGAAAAAAGACAGAAAAGCAGAAAAGATGGGGCGGCTAGGCGGCACAGTGAATAAAGCACCAGCCCTGGGGTCAGGAGGACCTGAGTTCAAATCTGACCTCAGACACTTAACACTTACTAGCCGTGTGACCTTAGGCAAGTCACTTAACCCCAATTGCCCTGCCTTCCCCCCTCTAAAAAGCAAAAAAAAAAAAAGACAGAAAAGCGATTCTAAGGTTGTAGTTGATGTTTTTTTTCCCCTATCAGATTATTCCTGCGTCAAGCCTAGGAGGGTCAGCTTCAGGACTCGCCATCTGGTTCCTCCTTAGGCTCCCCCACTTTCCACCACTATGATTGGCTTTAGGAGCTGCTGCTCATTTTCTCCCGGGTCTTATTGAACTCCTGGCTAAGCTAGCTCTTCCCTTAGTTCTGCCCCCTTCAGGCACACAACACCCAAGCTCAAGCAGAGGGGGATGATGTGAAACCCATCTTTCTCACATGTTTTTATCCAATGATGTCAATGCAACCAACTCATAGATCTGGGGGGGGCCCAGCTCGGAGGTGCAGATGATGAAGAAGGCCCTTTTGTCTGTGTAAGGAGAGAGGAGAGAAGTCAAGGAATGGCAGTGTCATTGCTGTCCGTCTGGCTAGTGGCCAAGTGAAGTTAATGAAGCCCTAACCTGACCCAGACCCCAGAAAATGAGAGCCCCAAACTGACCTATGAATGTTCAGTCACCAGACCTCCCTTTGTGCAGTCAGTTTTTAACAAGGTGCAGGACAAGGAATCAAATTAGCCTCAGCCTTGACAGACCTTCTCTCACTGTCTTTCTTTATCTAAGGATGTCTTGCAGGCCTTCATTCCCATTCTTCCTGGCTCTTTTCTCTATCCTTTTGCCCAGTCTCCATTTTTCCAATTCTTCCTTTCCAACTCTCCTCTACCAGACCTTCCTAAGCCTGTTCCAAATTCCCGTACTCTAGGACGTCTTCCTAGAACATGACACAGCAAGCCCAGATGAGCGCCTCTGCTGATGGAGGGTATTCTCTTGCCCTAGTCATTACAGGGACTCGGTGCACTTGACCTGTGTGTATGTTTGTGAGTGTGCATGCACTCTTGAGCATGTGCCTGTCTTCTCTCTGTAGTTTCCCCTTAAAACAGTACTATGTATCTGTTCAAATGGGCCTCCCAAGTAAGGCAAGAAGAGCGCAGCAAGACGAAATGAACCACAACAAACGTCTAAAGGGAGCCAAAAATTCTCATGTGGTACTGACAGTGGGTGTCAGTGGTGATGGCTTTTCTAAAAAACTATCTGGCCCAAGTCCAAAGGTGTCAAACACAGCCTCCAACACTCCCCAGTGGGGCCTGAACAAGATCAAAATGAACTGAGAAATGTTTTAACAAAATAAATAAAAATACAGTAAAACATAGGTCACAGTACATTTTAAAGTTACATTAGTAGGTGGCCCACAGGGATCCTTTCACATGAATTAACGTTTCCCATTTCTATCTTGAACTGGCCAAGGCCGTGTTCCTTCTCAGTGAGGCTGAGCTGAGGGCACTAAGGGAGAAGAAGACAAGGTCACCTGTGGCCACCGAGCGGATGAGCACAGCATTAAGCTTCAGCACAGGGCTGAACGTCTGCTTGCTGTCAGAGGAGCCCAGGGAGGTCTTGCTGTGGCATTTGAGGAGCAGCTTTTCATCCTGCTTCTGTAGCAGTACCAGCAGGTCCTCCAGGAGCAGCACATGAAGATCTTGGGTTGGAAAGGGGTGGCAGAGAATACACATAGTAAACCTTAATTTTCTCCATCTTCCCACCCCAGGAGAGCAGGTCAGTACTAACTCTAATATGAAGTTCTTGAAAATGGATCAATGTACCTACCCACCTATGCATCAATCTATCATCTACTTTCTATCTATTAACCATGTATGTATCTATGTATCTATCAATCTATCTGTGTGTGTGTATATATATACACACACACTAAACATACATAACTCATTAGATTGATGTCCCTGGGGTCCTATGGGCCAACACTTCCACGAACCTCAGCCTCATTCTTTATCCCTCCTATGAAGGCCCAGGTGCTGCCTGGTGATCCAATTCTGGTTTGGTCCCAGGAGTTCAGAATGCTTCCTTTTAGACTTGTTGAGACCCTTTCCTAGCTTTGGTCAAAACCCTCCATGTCTGTGGTACTGGAGGACTCAGATGAATTGGCCGCTCCATTCCATACTTCCCACACATTTCCACTTGACCCCAGACCACTCAATTCATACCCACAGTCTTGTCTTTGCTTATCCTCCACGTCAGAGGTCCTTCATGAATCATTCTCCTTGTTGTGAGGTCCAGGCTCTGTTGGAAGGGAACGAGGCAGAAGAGAGACCAATGATATTCTGGCTGAGGCCACCCCACCTTATTTTTAATCCATATTTTCCCTACACATTTCCTTCACACAGGCTCTTTACGCCACTGCCCACCGCCAACTCCTCTATCTCTCTCCAAGGACATCCTCTTCCCTCAAGCCCATTCTATTCCTCAACTCCCCCTTTCCTCTGAAAATCCTGCTAACTGGAAAAAACTTTCCTGGACTGATTTCTTTGGCCTTGTCCTGCCCCCTTTAATACCTAGAACTCTGTCTGATGAACACATCTGTGCCCCATATTCCTTTACAGACTATGCCGGGGGTCACAGATCTTCCTTATCTAAGATCTCCCTTTAATGTCCCAGACAGATCTTACAGGGGTGGTAACCAGGGTAAGGCAGAGAAGGGCTTCTACCTTCCACCCAGTACCTTGAACTCTGCTGCCAGAGGATTGCTGGCTCTCTCCAGGGAGGTGGTGTCCAAGCGCTTCTGGTAGCACTCTAACCGGTGTCGGTTCTCTGTCTGTTTCACTGCCTCATTCACATACTTAAGAATCTCCCGGCACTGATCCCGGGCCCGACACAGCTTCTGATACTCAGAAGTACTGCCTGTTAAGATAGGATGAGGGTAAAATATTACAGATCAGTGTCCAGAGGCAGATGGGAATGATAGAGTCAGGGCCTGGAGTCAGGAAGACCTGAATTCAAATTTGGCTTCAGACACTTACTAGTTGTGTGACTCTGGCTAAGTCACTTAATCTTTGTCTGCCTCAGTTTCCTTAACTGTAAAATGGTGATAACAAAAGCACTTATCTTTCTTGAGCTGTCATGAGGATCAAATGAGAAAATGTTTACAAAAGTGATTAGCACAGCATAGTACCTGGAACATCATATGTGCAATAGAAATATTTCTTCCCTTCCTTTTCCCTTCCAGTGGTATCTGAACAGAGCCAAATATTATTTGGCCACTCATTTTCCTGATTATAGGTCTATCTTTTCATTTCCTTGGGGCTGGTACTGGGTGTCAGATCTGTGTCATCTCTGGTCCCAAATACCTCAAACGGAAGGGTTAATTAAGTTTATTCTCAGGGTTCAGGTCGTTGTTTGGGGGCCCTGAAAGTCCTTTCCTAGGAGCCAAAGAAAAAACACAAATCCAGTGCTAGGGAAGGAGGTAGGAAGAGATAGGAGTTGAGTGTACATTAGTGAAGAAAAAGGAGAAGCACCTAGGTATCAAAGAACATTAAAGGTAGATGGGTAGGGTGGTGATCAGGGTAGGGCAGGGACTGCTTCGAACTTCATTCTAGTACCTTAAACTGTCACGTATAGAAAAATATGGTTGAGTGAGACAGCATCTATGTTCCTAAGTCTAGAGCCCCAGATGCAAAGTGGGTATATGATATTCAAAGAAGGATAAGGTTCTAGCGATAGCAGTGAGATTGATCATGTGTCCCACCCCCCCTCAAGTTTGAAGACACATTTGTCTCCATTTTCTCAAATGATAATACTAATCAAAAACTATATAGTACTTTTTATGTTTCAAAGTACTTTCACTTTCTTAATCTCATTTTATCCTCAAAATAACCTTCTAATACAAGCAGGAAAGGTACTGTCATTCTAATTTTACAGATTAAAAAAACAAAACAAAACACATCCATGTCTTATAAAAGGTAAATTGGCAAAGCTGATGAAAGATGGGAGAAGTTCATCCTGCTGGGAACCCTCGTGCTGGTGCAGTTTGGTAGAACAGTGCATTAGTATAACCGTTTTGGAAAGCAATTTGGAATTGTGAAAATAAGGGACTAAAAGTGGAGCTGGGACTCATACCCCTATCTGGCACCTTAGGGGAATCATCTTCCCTCTATACCAGACCACAGCATCCCCCTACCTCCTTGACACCTCATTCCTACCATCTGTGCACTTAATGATGTTCTCCAGGAGCAGTGGATACTTGGTGAGACGTTGCATCTCTGAGATGATCAGGTCCTTGAGCTGGAGGCGCCGGCACTGGGGATTGCTCTCAGCCTCCTGGATAGGAAGAATGAGTAAGCAGAAATTGAAGTCATGGTGGGTAAGAAGGGAGATTTGGAATACCATCAAAGCAGAGACAAGGAGGGGCAAGAGTTTAAGCCACTAAGTAAGAGTTGCAGCTCCTCCCCTGAAACAGGGAGAGGATGCTGATCTGAGGATTACTGAGGAGCCTCCTGGAATGAAGGAAAAGGATGAGTCTTATGGGTTCTATGGAGTAGAAGGAAAGCCGGAAGTATGTAGCTATGAGGAATGCAAAATGGCTTGAGGACAAGAGATAGGTAAAGAGATGGCAGGCAGAAGAAGGGTGGACACAAGGCATTACCTGCATGAAGAGTTGGAAGCGGCTCTCCTTTCGCTGTTTGGTCTTGATCAGTTCCAGTGCAATAGACTGATAGGAACAGAACTGTGCGGCTACCTGCTGGAGCTCCTCTCTGGCTGCACCATCAAACTGAGGGAACAAAATGGGCATCCGGCTAGTGCTGACACTGCTGGTCCTCTCAAGGGCCCTTCCTCCTCCCGCACATCAGAACTCGCTTCTCTCTTGGCCTCCCAGCAGCACTTCCCACCCCCAATCACGATCTGAAAGTGATACTGGGGCCATACCCTGGCTAGCATAAGGTCACTGATCTCTTTGATGACAGGGCCCTCTTCCCGGAGCTTCTTCATGGCCTCACACCAAGAATCTGAGGAGGAAGGTGAGAGAAAATACGATACACACAAGGCCCAGTTTTCACTGCCAGACTCTAAATGCCAAGGAGAAGGGGAGAAAGGAGAAGTATTAAAAAGCAAGAGATTTAGAATATGGAGAATCAAAGCAGAAGAGCCTGGTTTGGGGAATGAAAGGCGAACAAGGTCAGGAGGTGGTGGTACTGTGGAGCTAAGGAGCAGCACTAAGAGTCACCAAAGGGCAGAGGCCTTAGGAGTGGGGCTACTTACTATGGATTTCAATAAGTTCAGGCAGGTTAGGGAAGAGGCGGGCCAGATCCTCTCGTGGCATCAAGTTCTCCTTCTTCATTCGTTGGTAGAAAATTAAGTCCAGGACTCGTAGAGTCCGAAGATGGGATGCCTCTGTCACAAACAGCTCTGTGCCAGGAGAAAGCTGAAATCACCTCAGGCTTTGGAGTCACAACTCCTTGACTCCCCTACTCTTAGGGGAAAAGTACTAATTCCAAATCCCAACTCTTTTTTCCTTATCAAAAGGCCTGATTTTCTACATTTTTTGATTCACAAATGTTTATGCCGTAAGAGACCTTAGGATCATATAGCCCAACCTCCTTTAACAAATAAGGAAACTTAGCCCCAGACAGAAGAAGTGATTTGTCCAGTCACCCAACTAAGAATGGGATTCAGTTCTTCTGACTCCTTGTTCAGGGAATTTCCCATTATACTTCGCTGCCTCCTTCTGGTGTTGGCATGGACCCCCAACCTCTAGAGATTACCAAGAGACTTTTCTTCAAGGACTCTTAGTGCCCAGGTAGAGTTCTGGCCCTGAGTGGGGAATAAGGATGACCCCAGGATGGAAGGTGAGGGGCAGAGCACAAGTCCTCACCATTGATAACTTCCTGTCGGTCAATCTCCCTTTGTGACAGCCCAGCTACCACATCTTTTCCCACTGTGTGCTGCCAGTTCTGGGCATCAGGCTCAGGTTCCAGGTCAGACAACTGACCCAGGTCATCCTCCAGGAGGTGAGGGAGAAGGGCATCCGTACAGTACCCAAGGCTAGGGGATTCAATGCTCCTGCAAATGATGAAGATTAATGGTGAAGGATTTAGTTTATTTCTGTAGAAGAAGGGACTACAGAGGGCTCTTTCCAGCTACTTCTGTGCAAATAAGAATCATCACAGGGTAAGAAGCAAGAGCTGGCCTTCTCAGCAATGCAAGGACCTAAAACAATTCCAAAGAATTCATGATGGTAAATGCCATCCACGTCCAGATAAAGAACTATGGAGTCTGAATGCAGAGTGAAGCAGAGTATTTTCTTTTTTGTTTCCTTTCTAATGATTTCTCCCATTCGTTATAACTTTTCTATGCAACATGACTAATGTAAAAATGTGTTTAATAGGAATGTATTTATAGAGACCATATCAGATTGCATGCCATCCTGGGGAGGGGGAAAAATTTAAAACATATGGGAGTGAATGTTGAAAACTAAAAATAAATAAATTAACTAATGAAAAAAAAAGAAGCTAGGGCTGGGCAACAGAGGATGCTGAATTACTCACCTGCGGCCCATTTTGGGGGTGAAAGGTGGGGTTGGGTTCTCCAAGGACCTGGGGATGGAATAAGAGTTATTAGCATCCCATTCAAAGCACCAGGCAGTTATTGGGATGGCTGCTTTAATGTGTTTTTTAATCCCCTTTCAATCCTACCCACCTGGTAGAAAGGCTAGAAGCCGAGGAGGAGGCTGACTGGTGGAGCCTAGTTGCTTCAGCAGCGGCATCCATATCCACATCGCTGCGAGAACGTGGCACATTCTCTGCTTTCCGGGACTTCTTCATCTCCTCTCTTCCTTTCAGGCTCTCTGAGCGGCCCAGCCGTATTTCTGCACGTGAACTGAGTGAGGAGATGGGGAGGATTCAGACCTAGAAGCTGGACACTTCTATGCTCTGCACTTCCAAGATCCAACCCTCTTCTTCCCCATCCCCGTGACTCAGAAGCCAGAAGACAATTCCTCTGCCTTCTCTGAATAGTCCACCTAAGCCCTAAAGGGGCTGACACTCTGGAATGCCAAAGATCATTATGTCTTTCCCTTTGTCTGCACAAAGGCAACTCTCCCTTCCCTTCTCCACAGTAGCCTAATCAAGGATCTACTCTTCTATGACCTATCAAGGAAGAGCGTAAAGGGGAAAGCAAATCCCTGGCAATGAAAGACAAGCTCAGACTTTCAATGTGCCTTGAGTCCTTCATACTGAAGGATTAAAGGGGTGAGACCCCCAAACTCCCCAACCTAGGAAGGTATAGATAACAGAGTCCCTCATCAAGGACAACAAGACCCAGTACCACAATCCTCCTCACCTAGGGTTATCTGTGGTCACTCTATTCATCCCTCTGTCTCTGTACAGGATAGTCCCCTCTTCTGGTACAAGCTGGGGAGGGGCCCTCTTTTTTTGCAAGATCTCTCGAGAAGAAAATGCAACCATCTTCTTCATTTGCCTATTCCAGGGCTTTCTGCCATTGCCTGTCCAAGTTCTCACTGCTTTCTAACTTTCCTCCTTTCTTGTATCTTAATAGAACTATTGCCCCCTCCCTGCCCAACACCCTGGTTTCTCATGTCTGGTATTCTTCCCACTACAACTGACATTTATATAGCATTTCAAAGCTTGTAAATTTCTTTACAGACATTATCTCCTTTGGGCTTCACAACGGCACTCTGGGGTAGGTCCTACAGGTATTATTATCCCCACTTTACAGACAAGGAAACTGAGGCTTACAGAGGGTAAGTGGCTTGCCCACAATACCACACTGCCTCTCTTCTGGTCAGTTCCCTCCTAGGAACCTGCTCTTCTTCTCCATTTCCTAAGTTTAGCAAATAAAGCATTTCAAAGTAGCAAGAAGTCCTTTATTTTCCGGGATAGGCAGCATTGATAAGAAGTTGAGCATTTGGTATTGCTCTTGATGTTCTGTTATGATCTGGACGCCACAACAGATGGTTTCTGATCCCTATCTGTCCCTGGTCCCCAGCAACTCCTGTGCTGTCATACATTTCTGTCACTGTTAATACTTATCATTTCTACTCCATGTTGTACCCTAAGCCAAATGAATATTTAGGGGTCTCTCAAAATTTGAGCTAGGGAGCACCTGGTTCATTAGAGCACACTATTGCCATGAACTAGATGCTGGATAGCAGTGTGAACTGCCATCGGGGTAGGGCATGGGTGGAGAACCTATGGCCTTGAGGCCACATGTGGCCCTGTAAGTCCTCAAGTGTGGCCCTTTGACTGAATCCAAATTTCATAGAACAAATCCCCTTAATAAAAGGAATTGTTCTGTAAAACTTTGACTCAGTCAAAAGGTCGCACCCACAGACCCAGAAGGCCGTACACCCCAGGATAGGGGATGAACTGCCTATCCATTCCAACCAGTTCTGAGAAATCTGACCCAGACCCAGTCTAGTTTCAAGACCTTTCTCATAATATCAATTTTCTCAATATCAATTGCTTCAGCACTAAGAACAAACTGTTGGTGTTAGTGAGGCTACAGGGTCAAAGATATGAGAGTGGCTTTCAGAAATCAGTAGCTGGAACTATTTAGGATCAATATGGCCTTTCACACAAGAAATCCACCTAATTCCCAAGCACTTTCAAGAGTATGCCTTTTAGAAAAGCTCAGATCCTTAAGCACCTTTCACTTTGAAATGTGTGCTACATGTTAGTATCTCTCTATGAGAAACTTAATGTCTCCATTAACTTCTATCTAGCTTCCACCTCCACCACTCTACTGAAAGTACTTTCTAGAAGTTCAACCAAGTAACTTCCAAATCACAAATCCAGTGGTCTTTTCTCTTTACCTCTTTTCTGTACATTTTGACATTGCTGAGTACTCTTCTTTAAAATTATTTCCTTTCTAAACATACATTCTGCACTATCCCAGATTCTATCTCCTTGAGTCCTTCTCTGGCTCTTTTATCACTTCCTATCCCTTAAATTTATGTGTATGACACGTTTCAGCCTTCTCTCTCTCTTTAGACTCTCTTCTTGGAGATAACGGCCCCTCTCAAACAAATTCCAGAAGTCCTGCTTCCCTTATTGCCTGTTGGACATTTCCACTTGGGTAAGATGATATTTTAAAATTAACATGTCCAAAAGAGAAAGCCTCTTTGCTTTAAAAATCATCTCCTTTACTGACTTCTCTGTTTCTGTTAAAAGTACTATCATTTCCCAAGTCACCCAAGTAACAAACCTCTAAGTTCCCAATATTCAATCAATCACAAGGTGCTGGAGTTTCTTCCTCTGTGCTCAGAGACCCCACCATGCTCCCCAAGTTCCCTCAAACTGATCAGAGACACAGGTGGACCCTCAGAGTACACATCTCTTCTAGCAGGCTGAGTCAGAGATTCCTCATCTGCTCCTTCCTCAGCATGAGAAGCTAAAAGGAAAACAGGTGAAGAAACTAAGCAAACTGTTCTTTGTTCTCTTTGTCTTCAAAGACCACAGATACGGTACTCCTTATATATTACCTTGTGCTATAATAATGCACATGTGCTTTTGTATCAAGCCCCAAAATATTTTAAAACTTCTTAAGGTAATCCACAACTATTTAAATGAATTCAGTCTAATAATCCACACAGGAAAAAGCAAGTGGATAAATTATATTTGTGATCTGGAGTATGAGCTATTGGGTGTCATGTTCTAGTCTATCAAGTTCTAGACATATCTTGGGTAGATACATAGATAGGCAATGGACTGGGCCTAGAATCAAGCAGGAGAACAAATGTAGGTTTGACTGCATCTGGAAAATTGCACTGCAGTTTCAATGATACTAAGCTGCTCCTGAAACAAAACTCATCTTTTAACACACTATTCTTCTAGTGATGCTCTGTGACATGGAACAATTCAGTCTTGAGAGAATCAAAATTGTAGGTGACTCAGAAGATGATGGAAAGACATACAATGAGTATCAGTAGGCAGAGACATAAAAAGGAACATCCTGGAGATGCAAGATCAGAAAAAAGTGGGCTGGTCTGGCTGAAAGAACAAAGGATAACAAAAGGGACATAACCAAGGTACTACACTAGCAGCCACTAAGTGTAAAAGACAGAGCCCACTTACTAGCATGTCAAGTTCCTTCCCTACAGACAAATCTGTAGAATATAGACAAGATACACAAAGGATGAGAAAACATCATGGGTTGTGATTTGTACACAAGAGCCATACTGATAAAGTTGTAGATCCACTGTTGTATCAAAGTAGCTACTAAGCTCTAAGCTCTTCAAGCTAGAGACTGTGTCTAAGACACTTCTGTATCCTGAACATTTAGTCCAGTGCAAAATGTAGTGGAAAAGTACTGGACCACGGGGTTCTAGTCTCAACTCTGCCATGGACTTGGACAGGTCAACCTCTTTTGTTTTAAACTTGTTTTAACCTCTATTTTTTAAATTAATAAACTGAACAAAATGATCTTTAAGATTATTCTAGCTCTAATACTATGACTTTATGATTCCTTTGTCATGTCTCATACCTAGCCTCTATTTATTCCAACTATTCTAATGTTCAAGATCATAATCTCTACCCACTAGGATTACTGCAATGATACTCCAACTGAGTTCCCTGCCTCCAGTCTACCCTCCAATCCACCTTCCACATAGTCCCAAATTAGTTCTCTTACAACACTGTTTTCATTGTGTTACCCTACTACTCAATGGCACCCCACAGCCTAGAAGATAAAACTCCAAACCTAGCATTCAAGGCCCTCCAGTCTGACCTGAACCTACCTCTGCAGTCTTCTTCCTTAGTGTTTTCCTGCAGGATCCTGTGCTCATTCTTCAAGCTCCAGCCTAGACTTCCTTTCCCCTATGAGCTCAGCCTAGCCCAGTCATATCAACCCTTCTTTCTACAACACTACTCCCTGTGTCTACTCCACTTAAACTATCAGTCATTTGTTCATGTGTCAGTATTGTTTTTCCAATCAGACCCTAAGACCACTGAGGCCTTCTATGAGGAATGGCTGAAGGATGCTGAGCCTGGAGAAGAGGCAGTGTAGTGAGAGCACTGGGGACTAGGAAATCTGGTGTTACCACTTGCCACTGTGACCTTAGGCAAGTTACTTTACTTTCTGGGCCTTAGTTTCTTCATCTGTACCATGAAAAGAGCTGGACTGGTTGATCTCCAAGGTGCTTTCAAATCCTAAAATTCTATTATTACAACTTTATAATCTGAAGGGTTATCATGTGGAAGGGGATTTAGAATGACTCTATGTGACTTCAGGAAGCAGAACTAGAATCAATTGATAAGAGTTACCAAAAGGCACATTTCAGCACCATAGAAAGAAAGAACTTCATGACAAAAGGGACTATTCAGGAATGAAATGGCTTTGCTTATAAAGCAGTGAGCTCTCTATCACTTACAAATTCATATACAAGCTGGATGAAGACTTCACGGGGATGTTTGGATGTTCAGGTGCTGGAAAACTATTACCATTTTTCCTTTTCTTTCACATGTTTACACATAAACCCAACCCCAATTCTGATTCATTTCCTTCTCTAAGGGGGGAACTGAGGCAAAGGAATGAAGATACCAAGATATTAAGTGGAACCAAGGCATCCTAGTCCCTGGAACTCCCCACCCTTGGCCCAGCAGGGCACTGAGCCTGCCCCTCTAGCCACTTACTACCTTTCACTCTCCAGCAGATCCTCAGGGAAGCTTCCTATCGAGAGGCGCTGCATCCCAGGCTCAGGGGAGTCATACTGCTGGTTGTTCTCAAAGTGCTGGATGATGTTTCTCACACTGCCAGGTTTGACTAGGGATAGGGGAGAAGTAAAGTAAAAATTCAGTAAATGATGCCCTCTCTTCTGCACAGGGCCTCCTCCCAGATTCCTCACTTCTCCCTCTCAGCCAATGAGACGAGGCCAAAAGCAAGAGCAGTGGATAAAATGAAACCTCCACTATGATTTTCCTAAAGGACGTATCCCAGTACGAGTAGGCAGAAATGCCACAAACATATTTGTATATCATCTGTATGTACTGCTAAATGAGGCCATTTGCAGACATTTTTCTAAATATTTTAGGTCAAAGTTTCTTGATATTTCTCTGTGGTCCTTCTATCCTAACTCCCAGCTTCTTAAATCCAACCATTCATTTACCACAGGTAAAGCAGAGGAGGATGAAAAAGTAAACACCGTGAGTAAACACGGAAAGAAGAAACAATTATTCCAGGACTAGAGACCTTTCTCCTGGCCATTCACCTTCTAGCCCTGAGTCAGGCAAAGCTTATAGACAGCTGTTCTATTCCATTAAAGTAGAAAGAGACAGTGTGCACAGAGGTACCATAGATGTTAGGGCTGTGGCGAACTAAGACCCATACTGCCCATGAACAAGATTGTTATTCGCTCTCAATATGTAGGAAAGGGGAGAAGGAAATCATTCTAGAAGGTTGACTAGACTGACTTAGGGGTCCTAATGATTCTGAGATTGGGGCTAGGCTACTTATACCATCATAGGGAGATGACTTCTTCTGTTGGGGACTTGTGGGGAGTATGAGTAAAACAAGAAAAAAAATATCTAAAGGGCTCATGTCCCAATAATGACCATACCGATCCATGTTCCATATAGCCATGTTCCCAAAGACCCTATTACTGAATACAAATTCACCAAACTCCATTACTTCTCATATCAAAATTTTAAAAGAAAATTTCTGATCCAGAGAACACTAATGGAAAGAATTTGCTAAGTTTCTTTGCTTCACATCTTTTGAGGCAGGACTGGGATAGTGCCTCTCTGCATCCACATACAAAATGGCTTATATGTATGTGGAAGAGCTAATGGTCACTCCAAAGCAGCATCTAACCATGAGGGGGAGATTCAAGATACATGCTTTCTGTTCACTCATCACTTGGATGTACATGTGGGCCTTTGTGCGTTGGTCAGGGCTAGCATTCCTCAGTCTTCCCTGAAAAGAAGGTAGCAGCTAAGTTAGATGACCTCTTTAAAGTAATCTAGGCACATCTCAAAAGATAAACTCACTGGAGTGAAGGGACTTTATCCAGTGTTAATCCTAAAAAGTCTAAGTGATTCCCTGCATGGCCAAGAGTACCAGGTACAGCTATCTTCTGGGGGATAGTCCCACCCTGGCTATGACCAGAAATAAAGAAAAATCAAAGAAGTGTGTCCCTCAGAGATCTCTGAGTCAGATGAGTGCCACTAGAGCAAAAGTACTCATAATGAGAACAAATGTAAGTAGAAGGAAATGGGAAGGGGAGGTGAGGAGAAAACACACCAATGAAAGCTAAATCATATTATCAAATATGGATTCTTTTTTGACAAAAATAGTGGCAATAAAAGTTAGAAATAATCATCTAAAATTATTGTAGTCAGTCTAGCTTTTGTTATGTTCTGCTCTTATATAGGAAAGCTGAGAAGCCTGGTGACTTTCTGGGAATTCAGAGGATCTGGCATTAAATGAATCTATGACAAAAACTAGAGTCTGAAGCATTAGGCAGATCCTTTCACCCTATGCCCTGGAGAGTTAACACTCCCTATGAGTGTCATGTTTACAGTGGAAATGTAGCTGAGAATTAAGTGTCTGGGTTTCAGGGGCTTTTATGATCAACTACTACTGATCAATCAGGAATAAATATGAATTAAAGTCATCAGAGATGGAGATAATGCTTTCAAACAACACCTCTCCCCCATTTTAAATAAGTAGAACAGGTAATATTACCCTTGCAATATAGCTTCCATCCCCCACATTAAAAAAACTATTCACTCAAAGATTATGAAAAATCTCTTAACTGATAAATCTAATGGCTTTTTTTGGTTTCCACCCTTCTTGCTGATCTCTTAGGAACTTCTGATACTGATTACTGCTATCCCATGCTTCTCACCTCTTGTGAGAGCAATTCCATTGCTCTCCTTCTTCCTATCTAATTTCTTCTTAGTCTCCTTGCTGGATCATCACTAATCTTCTGCCCCTAAATGTGAGTAATCCCTGTGAAAGGCTCTATCCCGGATCTTCTCTCTTTACAACCTCTTGATGATGTTACTAACTCCTATGGGTTCTATCATCATCATTATGTATATGACTCCTGAATCTATATGGTCAGCCCTAATTCTCTTTTTTCTGAAAAGTAATTCCAAGCAGTCAACTGTTTGTCAGACATACATAACTGCATATTCCATAGATATTTCAAATTCAGCAAGTACAAAATGAAATTATTATCTTTCTCTTGAAACTCACAACTCATCCATACTTTCTTATTTCTGTTAAGGGAACCACTATTCTTCCAGTAACACAGATGTCAACTTCAGAGTCTTCCTTGAATTTTCCCTTTCCATTAGCTCCCACATCTAAAATCAGTGTTCTGATTCTATCTCTGAATCTCCTGAATGGACCTCTTTTCCTGTACCCACACCTAGACAATTTAGCCCAGGTCCTTACTCCTCTGGATCATTTAAAAAGTCTCCTCATCAAGTCATCAGCTTCCAAGTCTCCCCAATACATACTCCACAAAGTTATCAAAATTATCTTCCTCAAGTTTAAGTGTGAACATCTTACTTGCTAGCTCGAAAATCTCCAGCAGCTCCCTTATTTCTCTAAGATAAATGACAAATACTTCAGACATAATACTACCTAATTTCATGCACCATAAACTCCTGCCAAAGTAATGGCCTATTCGTTGTTCTCTTAACTTAGCATTCCATCTCCAGTCTCAATATCTTTATACAAGCTGTCCCACAGGTCATGACTGGAAGGAGTCCCTTCCTTATTTCCACCTCTGAGGATCCCTGGTTTTCTTCAAAATTCAGCTCTTGTAAGAAATCCTTACTCATCTCCCTTGGTGTTTGTCCCTCTCCCTCTTCCTCCTCCTATCATGTCTATACTTATCTATTACTTAGCTTACAACCTCCCAATAAAAGATAAGCCCTTAGAGGGCAAGAACTACTTTTGACCTCTGGACTCCTAGTACAATGCTTCTGTATATAGGACAGGCATTTGAATTAACGAAGAGCAATAACATCATTTTCAAAGACAGTGATTTCATGGCACTGCTGAATACAAGGAATTTTTCCCATGTCCAGCTGACTGGAGGAAGTCTGGAATCCTAATTGTGAGATTTCATTACACTTTGCACCCCAGTCCCATGTGGGAGCACTGGACTCAGGAGGGGCCCTCTATGGGGCTCTGCCACCACCCAGCTGTAGGATTTTCCCTCTCTGCTTCTCCACCAGTAAAATGACAGATGTGGGGTAGAAGGAGGGCAGACTTACTCACTAAAAGATCTCTAAAGGCCCATTCTAGCTCTGGAACCTCAATGAAAGAGATGATTTTGCAAAAACCAGGAAGAATGGGACCTCTGGACAGGAATCCTCTTTACATCCTATGCTATTTCACAAGCTGGTCCTGAGCTACAGGACATGAGAGAGGTGAAGAGTCCTCATGGGGCAGGTAAAAGGCAGAACTTCCAGGATATCTTTATAGAATAGAAAGGGGCTGCCCTTATTCCTAGACCACTGGGCCAGGTAGGGACTCTGAGTAACTGGGAACTCCTGGGCAAAAGAGAGTGCTTGGTGGGAGAGAAGGCAATAGGAAAAAGAAGATTTAAGGATGATAAAGCTGAACACGAAGATAATCCCAAAAGAAAGTGGGTCCTTTTACCTTCCACGGGGGACAAGGGGCATGAAATGCTAAAACAAAAAACGAACACACAAAAAGAAACCATGAAAAGTCAAATTAACTCTTTAAGAATCAAAACAAACAAAAATCACATCAAACCAGAAAATTAAAAAAGAGAGGCAAATGAAAGACAACCCAGAAATGATTCCGACCTTCTGAGAGAAAGCTCATCCCTTATTCTTTTCTCATAGTTACCCTCCTCAACTCTAATTCCATTCATTCCTTGGGGGCAGAAGAGTAGAGCAAACAAGCAACTAGCTTGGGGGGCAAGAGAGAAGGTATAACAGCGGTTTCTTCCTAACAAACCACACATACTTAAGGTCCGTTAAGTATACGAGGTCAGTTTTGAGATCCCTTGGGGGGGTCAGGTCATTGTCAAGACTGGCAAGATCTCAGAGACTGAATCAACTCCATCAAAGGACCGAAACTGACCAAAACTCCTCAGGATCCTTTGCAACAGGGATACACCTCAGGGTTGAGGAGAGTAGTAAGGAGGGGGGAAAGCTAACACCAGCAAACAATACTTTTTTCCCCTTACATCCACCACCCCAAGAACATTCTTGATGCAAGGAAAACCATAAGTTGAACCTAAGAATGTGCTGATTCAAAGAGCTATTCAATTTGCTCTAACTGGATTGGAATTCTTGAATCAAGTAGCTGGCTCTAAATGATTCCTTCTAGTTCTAAAAATCTCAAACAGATGTAACCTGAGGTGAGACTAAGCAGTGCTGATGGGAAGCTATTAATCCACAGAAGCAGGGGACTGCCCGCTTCCAGCTTTCAGGAAAATGGGAGCTGCCTGGATACTCACTGTTCTGAGAGGAACTTTTTGGCTTCCCAATATATTTGAGGATGGGGTTCCGCTTCTTATCTTCCAAAGCATCCTTTTCCTTCTTGGCATTGCTGCTCTGCTGAAATAGGAAGGAATTATGGTGGGACTGTGGTTGGAAAGCCCCAAGACTAAGCCTTACCAGTCAATTCTCCCTGGAGTCTGATACTGACTAGAAAATGGTATGTAGATGTCATTGTGCACTGACAGCTTTAGGGGTGACAGTTATATCTATATTTTTAAAAATGAGAGGAAGTAAGTTCTGGCATATTTTCATCTCCCACCATTTTTCAAAATGCCTGTATTCAAATTTATTCCAAGTCCAAAACAAAAGGGATATCCCTGGGGTAGCTGTTAAGTAGTAGCCCTCTTTTAGTCCAAAAGTAGTGATAATTGCAAGAGTATAGTCATAAGTTTCTTAAACTCAAAGAATATTTTAATAAGAAAATAAAGGCCATTTACCACATTTTCTCTCTTTTCCTCTTCTCTACGTATAAAAAACCTTGACATCATCACCACCCTCTAAAAGGTGGCCATTCTCATCAAGGCCAACCCCCTTCCATGCCCCCTTGATCCTATCCTCTCTCATCTCTCCAGCAGGTTGCCCATACTTCTTTCTCTATTTCTCATTCTCTACCTACTGGTTCCTTGCCTGCTGCCTACAGACCCAAGTCTCCCCCATTCTTAAAAAAATTCACTGAACTCTACTCTCCCGCCTAAGTTACAGCACTATTACTCTTTCCTTTCACAACTAAACTCCTAGAAAACGCTCTCTACTCTCATGTGCTTCACTTCCTTTTGTCTTACTTCTCAATCCTCTGCAGTCTAGTTTCTGACCTCATCATTCAACTGCAACATCTTTCTCCAAAGTTACCAACAATCTTTTAACCAACATATTTGATGTCTTGTTTTCAATCTGTACCCTTGATCTCTCTACAGCATTTGATACTCAACCACATTCTCTTCATGGATACACTCTTATCTCTGGATTTTTTTTTAATGAACAGCTCTCTCTTGGTTCTCTTCTGACCTTTGTTGAATAATTATACATATCCCACCCAAACCGTGGATATACCTCTAGACTCTGTCCTAGACTCTCTTCTCTCTACACTACGACCTCATTAGCAATCACAGGTTTAATTCCCTTCTCTATGCCTATGACTCTTAGATCTATTTACTGAGTCCTCCTATCCATCCTGAGCTCCAGTCCTGTAGCAATCAACAAGCATTTATTAAGTAACTTTTGTGTCAAACATTATAGTAAGTGTTGAGACAAAAATACAACAGTGTCTGCCTTCAAGGCACTTACCTCCCTACCAGAAGAGACAACATGTACAACCCTAAGTCTATACATAAATATAAGGTAATATCAGAAGGGAAAGCACTGAGGGGGATAAAGAAAGGTCTCATGGTCACAGTGGTACCTGAATTACATTTTGAAAGAGGTTAGGAATTCTAAGAGGTAGAAGTGAGAAGGAAGTGCATTCTAGGCATGGGGAATAATTTGTGCAAAGGCACAGAGATGGAAAATGAAGTTTCTCATATATGAGAAACACTAAGAAGGAGAGTTTCCCTAAAATACAGAACTCGTGAAGGGAAGTAATGGACATTCTCAATTGGATATCGAAAAGGCTTCTAAAAATTTAACATGTCAAAAACATACCTCAATCTTTTTCTCACAAACTCACTCCCTCTTCTAAAATGTCCTTAATTCAATGCTGAAAACAATTACTTAGGTTTATAACACCGAAATTAATTTTTCATTCTCTTTCACCCCAAAGTATAACTGGTTGACAAATCTGGTTTCTACCTGTACAACCTCTCCTTATTTTTGTATACATGACCACTATGCCATTCCCGGTTTTATTGCCTTTCTCCCAGACAACTGCAATAGCCTTCTGACTGGTCTCTTTGCCTTAAATCCCTCCCCACTTCTAATCCATACCCAATATATTTGCCAAGATGATATTATTATAAAGGATAGGTCTAATCATTCCATTTTTCAGACTTGAGAAAGTTCAGTGACTTTGTATTACCTCTAGAATGAAATGCAAACTTCGTTTAGGATTTAAAATTCTCCTCAGTGTCCTTTGCTGGATCTTCATCCACATCTTACCCACTAATTGTGGATACCGCCAAGGCTGTCCTGGGTTCCCTTCCCTTATCCTGCCATACTACTGTATTGGATGAACTCATCTGCTGAGCTTCAGGCTTGCAACTCCAAATGTCCTTTCAGACATCTCACAATGGAAATCCTATGCACATGTCTAAAACTGAACATACTCTCTTTCCCTCTAACCCAGGGGTGGTGAACCTGTGGCCTTGAGGATACATGTGGCCCTCTAGGTCCTCAAGTATAGCCCTCTGAATCTAACTTCACAGCATAAATTCCCTTAATAAAAGGATTTGTTCTATAAAACTGGGACTCAGTCAAAAGGCTGCACTCAAGGACCTAGAAGGCCACATGTGGCTGCAGGCTCCCCACCCCTTCACCTAAACCCTTTCCTTTCTGAAGTTCCCAGGCTTGCAACCTAGGTATCATCCTGAACTCTTCACTACCTCTCATTCTCCACATCTAATCAGCTAGTAAGGCTTATTGATTTCACCTGTGCAACATGAGCCACTGAAATTCTCTTTCTCTCCGCTGACACTGCCACCACTCTGGCAAAGACCCTCATTACCTCACACCTAGACTACTACAGACTGATTGATCTCTCTGCTTCAAGCTTCTCTCCACTCCAGTCCATCCTCCCTCTTGCAGTTAAAATCATATTTCTAAAGCACAGTTCTAACTATACCACTTCTTCCCTATTCAAAAATTCCAGTAGCCCTCTGCCACTTCTGATATCAAATACATCCTGTTTGGTGTTCAAAATCCTACATAAATCAATTCCTCCCTACCTTTCCAGTATGCTTTCACTTTATTTGCTCCTTTCTACATACTTTGACCTAGTCATACTGGTGTCTTTGCTATTCCTTAAAAAAGACACTTGATCTCCTAAGTGCATTTTTAATGCCTCATGCCTGAAACTCTCTTTCCTCATCTCAGTATCCTGTCTTCCCTTCTGGAAGAAGCTGTTTTCCAAGTTTTTAGCCTTAGTGTCTTCCCTCAAAGATTATCTCCATCTTATCTTCTGCATGTTTTTTTTCTTTGTACACAGCTGTTTGCATGTTGTCTCCATTGAACTGTGAACTCTTTAAAATAAGTTTTTAAGCTACTCCATATCCCCAGCACTTAGCACAGTTCATGGAAGATAATATATGCTTAAAAATACCTATTGACTGATTCACAGACTGGTTCCAGCCTCCCTTCCTATTTCTAACCTTACTGTATTAGTAAGTCAAGATGCCTTGACATCTGGCCAAGCTGGTGTCCTAGCTGTTTCTCATTTCCTGTCCCTGTGTCTTTGCCCAGGCTGATCCCCATGCCTGCAATGCCCTCTCCCTCCTCACCTCTGCCTCCTAGAAACCCCCTCAGAGCTAAACTCTGCTCAGAAGGACCATTTTCTGTGTGATGCCTTCCCTAGCCTGTACTTTATCTCTCACTGCTTCAGGAACTCTCTAAGACCCTAACTAGCACAGATAGTGACTATTTGCACTGGTAGAAGAAGCTCCTTCCTAAGAATTCCCTACACCAATGAAATCATAGATCTGGTTTTTAGAAAACCCTCATACATGAAGCAAACAAAAAAATCCCTATGGCACTGTATATACTTTTTCAGGTTCATGTTACCTAGCTCAATAGAATTGTAAGCTCTTAGGGCAATGACAAAGAAACAAACTTCATTTGCTGCTTTCATATTCCTGATGTCTAGTGCAGAGAAGGTACAGAATATATGCCTGTTCAGTTTTCAGATGAATAAATCAAAGCTATCTATAGTCATATGAAAAAAGGCTCCAAGTCACTTTTGATTAGAGAAACACAAATTAAAACAACTCTGGGGTACCACCTCATACTTATCAGATTGGCTAATATGATAGAAAAGGAAAATGAAAAATGTTGGAGGGAATGCAGTAAAATTGGAATACTAATGGACTGACTGATGGTGGAGTTGTGAACTGATCCAACTATTCTGCAGAGCAATTTGGAACTATGACCAAAGGGCAACCAAACTGTGCATACCCTTTGATCTAGCAATACCACTACCAGGTCTGTACCCCAAAGAGATGATAAGAAAGGAAAAAGGTCTTACAAGTACAAAAATGTTTATAGCAGCTCTTTTTGTGGTGACAAAGTACTGGAAATTGGGGGGATGCCCATCAATTGAGAAATGGTTGAACAAGTTGTGGTATATGAATGTGATGGAATACTATTGTTCTATAAGAAACAAGCAGGATGATTTTAGAGAAACTTGGGAAGATATGCACTGATGCAAAGTAAACAGAATCAGGAAAACATTATATGTAGCATCAGCAACACTGTGTGATGGTCAACTATGACTGACTTAGCTCTTCCCAGCAATGATCCAAGACAATTCCAAAGGAATCATGTAACAAAATCCTATCCACATGCAGAGAAAGAGCTAATGGAGTCTGAATGCAGATGGAAACATACTATTTTCACTTTGATTTTTTTTATATTTTTTTTCTTTTGGCCTGTTTCTTCTTTCACAACATGACTAACATAGAAATAGGTTTCACATGATTGCACATATATAACTTATATCAAATTGCTTATCATCTTAGGGAGGGAGGAGGTAAAGGAAGGAGGGAGAAAATTTAGAACTTGAAATTTTATATAAAAATGAATGTTACAAACTGTCTCAATATGTAATATGATTTAATAAAAAGAAGAAATGCTTGTTTTCAAACTGGATGAAAGACCACTGGTCACCTTCTTAGTCTTGGGGAAGAAGGGCAGCCACTTGTCCTTGTCTGGGACGGCCTGGGACTTCTCTGCTGTGGAGGGCCGTGCCTCCCGAAGTCGGATCCCAGCATGGCTCATATAGGTGTTAAGAGCAAAGTCCATGGAAACACTGCAAAAGAGAGGCTGGTCAAGGGCATTTGGTCTCAAAACTGACTTCTGAGCGAGAGGTAATCTTGCTTTAAAAAAGCTGTTTGCTTTTGTTTTTGATTCCAACGTTTCTATTCCTTGTGCCACAATCATTTCTTCTCAGTGCAGATGGCCTCTCCCCCTAATCCCCAGCAATAACAACCAAGGGCCTCCCCCCAGAAACGCTGCCTTCACAGGTTGCTTAGAGCACTGCAGGTTCCAGGGGTGAAAGGATCTGGACAGAATTGGGGGGGAAGGTGTTGGGGAGTGGCAGTGGGGGCAGGTAGGCTTTTTTTTAAGGAAGACCAAAAAAGGGAATAGAGGGTAATGGTCACAGTCAGAAATGTACAGCTTTGCAGAGACAGCCCACAGGCTGGGCGCATTCCTGTGGGCTGCCATGTGGTGGCAAGAGACTCCCTAAGAATGGATCTGGGGGGAAATCCCACTACTTCAGGGCTCTCATGGCTTGGTTCCTCCAGTGGCTCAGCTGGGGAGGGGGAGGAGGTGGAAATGGAGATTGTATGAGCCTACAATAGCTCACAGAGTGCTGCTGGATACTCCTGAGTCCTATGCCTCGTGCAAACTGCTCAAGGAGGCCCCCAATGGCCCCTAAGGGGTTGTGGTAAGGTCAGGGTTTTTGTTCTGCCAAGGGACCCAGAACTTCCTCTGAAAATGTTCCCTTGGGAACAGTGAACATGTAAAAAACCTGCAAATGGTGTCATAATCTTATCTCTCTTAAGGTAGAATGGCATACAACTTTTCCAGATGGATGGAGGGAAGTAAATCAATACTAACTCCTATAACTTTCACAGAATTTGAAAGTTAGAAGGGACCTTAGAGGTCACCTATTCCAAACTTCCCCTGAACAAGAAGCATCTTCTAAAACTATAATGCCCAGCAAATAGTCATGCATCCTTTCCTTTCCCTTAATGACCTTCATTAAAGACACCCCCCCCAAAAAAATAAAGGCTGCTAATGTCAGTCTTAGAACAAAGAAACAAAGGATTTGAGGGGAAGCATGAGGTCTAATGTCTGCTCAGGGTGCTTCTTTCAGTTATGGTCAGGAGCCAGACCAGATCTAGGGAGCTCCCAGTTCTCTCTCAACCCTGGCACTGAAACATAAAGAACTGGAAGAAAAGCTGGTGGCAACTGAAACTTTTCAGAGGTCTAAGGTTAAACTCAAGTCTCAATAATTTGCAGGTGAACTACAAACACTATGTATACTATCTACAGCAAATATTTTATCTCAGACTGGTTTCCTCTTTTCCTCCTGCACATTCCTGCTTCCATGGGAACAAAATGAATTTGTATTCCTTGAGTACATATACCCATCCTCCCTTAATAAATATGACTCAGGGAAGGCAAATTCAGATTCATACTATCCTAAAAAAAAAAACCAAAAATCAGCTTTAGTGCAAAAAAAAAAAATCAACATATTTTCAAAGTAAATAGATACGACTGTTGTCTTTTCATTATTACTGACTTCTCCCTCTATTAATTCAGACAACCAAGAGTTGACTTTTAGTGTCATTAACATATTTGCTTTTCAATGAAATAGAAGTGGGGCAGGGTAGAAGTACCAAACTCTCAGGAACTATGAAATGAAGGTTAGACAAAAGAATGTTGAGTTTTAACTAGAGCTGGACAGATTTAATCCCTAGGCAAAAGAATGGCATAGATGGCCCCTCCAACCTTTATGACCACAAAGGTCATTTAAGACTTAAACTGAAATACTCAACAGTCTTAGATTTTGGTAACTTTTACCCACAGAAAAGCAACCTGGAAGGGGACAAAAATGATGTTCACAACCAACTGCCCTTTAACCCAGACACAACTAAAGGGCAACATCTGGAGAATGCAAACAGAGAATACTATATACTTACTCACCTCCGATCTTCCTCGTACTTGGACCTGCAAGGACAAAAATGAAGGCAAGATGACTCAGGCAGCGAGGAAGTGCTGGTCTATGTTCAGCAATTGAAAGGAAGGCAAGTTTCTTCTTGAAGAAAGGCAGAGGACAGAGAGGAGGGGGAGGGAATCATTTTGATAGGAAGATCAGAATCATGGTGATGGAGACAGCTTGGGGCACAGGGGGTGAGAACTCTGATGCCTTGGAGGCACTTAAGAAATATTGGAAGATGATCATGATGCTTCTACCATCCCAGGAGGAAAGAACATAGTAGAAGTCTTTTGCAGGGCAATTTTGTATATGTCTAAGCTACCAAAGAGTTATTAGGGAAGAAAATGCTCTTTTCTATTTTTACTAAGGACCAGAAGAAAACTGGGCTAAAACTGCAGCAAAAAAAGATGGGTTAGAAAAAAATCTTCAGAGGTGAGTCAAAGAGAGCTATTTAAAATGTCAAAGGTCGGGGCGGCCAGGTGGCTCAGTGAGTAAGAGCACCGGCTCCAGTGTTGGAACGACCTGGAGATCGAATCCCGGGCTCAGACACTCAGCACCACACCCAGAAATAACTGGCCGTGTAACCTTGAGCAAGTTACTTAACCCCGATTGCTTAAAAATAAAAATAAAGTGTCAAAGGTCAAAGGGCCATTATCATAAATGAGTGGCTTAATTTGTTCCATTTTAGTTCTATGACAGCCACGGTTCTCACATCACTTGTAAAAATACCATCTATTAGATTCTTTCTACATAGGTAGAAAAGAGCTAAGATAATTTATCTATTTGACAAAAAGTAAAAACAAAGTAAAATTCCTCGCTAAAGTTCTCACAGTGTGTTCACAGGAGTTTAGGGCTAGAAAGGCCCTTAGAAAACATTCAACCCATTCATTTTACAAATGAGGAAACTAAGGTTTAGAGAGAAACGAAATGACTCGCTCAAGGTTAGAGTTAGCTAATGGCAAAGTTTGGTCCGGGATAAGAACTTATCACCACCCACAGAGGCCTCTGATGTTGAGACTTACATCACAGGAGTCTATATTGCTTTGGGAAATGGAGCTGGACAGATATAGTAAGCAGCAGCTGCTCCGGAAACTACTTAATAAGCTTAGTTTAGTTTAGTTTTCCAGCCACGATTATTAAAAATGGTTCAATTTTTCTTAAGACAGGTCCATCTGCTTTCTGAAGCAAATGCTAGGGGATAGGGGTAGGGGTGAAGTAGAGGAGAATGGAGAGAAAAGAGGAAGGCATTACTCTAGGAAGCAATCTCATTCATAGCTTGTCCCTTACTTATCATAAGTATATCATACATAATGACTTGGTATGGGATCACTCTGAGACCCTTCCCAAAAGGCAAAGAATGGTGGAAGAGGCTGTGCAGGAAGGAAAAGGTGGAAAGATTATTTCCTGTTTCTGAAGCCTACAATTTTCCACTACTCCTAAAAAGCTGTTGGTTAACTTTATAAGCTCCATACTTTGTGATTCCTTTAAAAATTGTTATAGCCCATTCAAAAACTCCTGCCTTTCTAGAAGAATAGAGGGAAGGAATTTATTTCCCGATCCTTTTTTTTTTTTTAAAGCAATTGGGGTTAAGTAACTTGCTCAAGGTTACACGGCCAGTTATTTTTAGTGTGGGTACCAAGTATCTGAGGCCGGAACCAACCCTAGGTCTCCCAACGCTGGGGCCGGCGCTCTTACTCATTGCGCCACCTGGCTGCCCTCATATTTCCCCATCTTCAAGAGGGGAAGAACCGAATTTAGAAAGAAGGCTAAAAGGGTATGTAGGGAGGGGGTTAGGAAAGGGCCCAGGTATTCTAGACACCCAGCTAAGTTTTTTGATATGAGGGTCCAGACACTTACAGGATATCTCCAAGGGCAGCTAACTGTCTCTCAGCAATTTGCCGCTCCCGCTGGGGGTCCCCATCCAAGTCCAGAAGGTCATTTTCTCCATAGAGACTGCCCAGGCCCATGGTTCGCTTTGTCCTACCAGAGGGAAACATAACAGCAGAGGGAGAAGGAAAGACAAAGACATGTACATATATCAACAGAACCACTCAAGAGACAAAAAAAAAATCAGAAAACAGTGAGAAACAGATCATTGGAGAAACAAGAAAAACGAGGAAGGTCAAAAAAAATCATTTAAGCAAATCTGCAGGGAAGGTCAAAGGGAGACTGAAAAAGCTCAGTAACCCCTACCAACCCTCTGGTTCACTGTCCTCTATTGGACCTGTGCTGTGCTGGCCAATACGAGACCCTGTTAAACAATACCCAACCTCTTCCTGGCCCTGAAGGAAAGGCTGTCACACCTGTAGTCTTGGATCTGTTCCTGGATCTCTGGCATTGCTGCTTCTTGGGCCTCAGACAATGCACTACGTACATCTTCATTGTTGCGCAGGCGCAAATCTACCAGTGAGAAGATACAGAAGATGACAAAGACAATAATGATTCTTAGAGACCTTGAACTATGGAACTTCACCTTAACTGGGGTAAACTGAGGCTTGGACATGGTGGGTCATTCCTAGATCAAAAAACCAAGACTGTGCATCCAGGTCCCAAAGATAAGAATGGAGAGGATTTCTGGAAAATCTACTTTCCACTGAGAGGGCCTCTCAGCAGACCTCTCTCTACTCTTATATCCAACTGCCAAAAATGGAAGTCCAGTAGATATCTCAAGTTCAAAAGGCACAAAACCAAACTCATTCTCTCCCGCTTTCCCCAAACTCCCTCTTACTGTAGAGGGAACCATGCTCCCAGGTATACACCCAAGCTCCCTTTCTCATTCTTCCAGATCCAATCTGTTTCTATGGCTTCTTGATTCCCTTGCTTATTCCCCTTTTCTCCTCTGACACTGCCACCACCGTGCTGAAGACACTACTACAAGAGATTTCTGATTGGTTTCTCTGCCTCAAGTCTTTTTCTACTCTAGTCCATCCACCATTCAGCCATCAAAATGATCTTCCCAAAGCCCAGGTCAGAGGAAGTCACCTTTCCATTCAAGAAATTCCAGTAGCTCTCTCTCAATTCCAGGATCAAATAGGAAATTGTCTGTTTGGCTTTTGAAACCCTGTATAGCCTGACCCTTTCTTACCTTTCCAGTCTTAACATTTTGCTCCCCTCCAGTGACACTAGTCTCCATAAGGTTCCTTGCACAAGATACTCCATCCTTCCAACTCTGAGTATTTTCCCTCCTTTATATACGGGATTCTTTCCCTCCTCATGTCCTGACTGACTTCTTTGGTTTCCTTTGGTCTCAGCTCAAATCCTACTTTCTGTAAAAAGGCTTTCTCAGACCTCTTTATCATCAGTTCCTTCTCTCTACTATCTTCAATTTATCTTGTGCATATATTACTTTTACCTAGATGTCTGTATATAGTCTGCCCCATTTGACTGTGAGTTTCTTGAGATAAGGGACTGGCTTTTGCCTTTCTTTGCATCCTAAGTACTTAGCATAATGCCTTAGGAACATAACAAATGCTTGTTTATTCACTGACTAATGAGACCTGTGGAAAGCTAGATGGCACAGAGTATAGAGTGCCAGGCCTGGAGTTAGGAAGATCTGAGTTCAAATCCAGCCTCAGCCACTTACTAGCTGTGTGATCTTGGGCCAGATATTTAACCCTCTTTGCCTCAGTTTCCTCATTTTTTTAAATGACCTGGGGAAGAAAATGGCAAACCACTCCAGTATCTCCACCAAGAAAACTTCACATGGGGCCACAGTTGGACCCACATGAAGTGACTGAATAATAGTAACAACCAACAAGACAAATTCTGTGGCATCTGATCTCAGCACGGACTTTTAATACATCCCTGACAAAATGCCCCTGATTCCTCCACATTCTTCACGACTCTATTCCATTCATGCAAATTTATTCTTTACACAGATATTTAGATATTAAAGAGAGACATTAGGAACAGCATTTGTAAAGAGAGTGGCTAGTCTGAGGAAACTGCTAATAGTTTCCTTTTCTAATTCTAACTCAAAATAATCTTCCAGAAATTCTCCATCATCGACGTTATCTGACTTTATTTTCTCTCACTATCAGCTTGTAGAATTGTTTTACAACTTTAGAAATTTGGTCCAAAAGCTACATTAAAAAAATAGCTCATGTTTATATGGTGCTTTCAGACTTTACAAAATGTTTTCCTCACTCTTGTGAGTTAAGTAATTCAAGTAAGATTATTTTCATCTTGCAGACGAGAAAACCAACTCACAAAGGAAAAATTACTGCCTCATTGTTACAGACCTATGAAGTACTGGAGTCAAGCTCAAACACAGACCTTTTGACTCCACATGCAGTGTTCTCGTGTTGTGCTGTCTCCCTAGAGATAAGGAAACTAAACTGAGACAAATGACTTGCCCAAAGTTACATAGTAAATTGGTGGCAAACACCTCCTCCCCCCTCTCCCAGGTCCTGGTCCACCCTCCCTTCTTTCCTGATCCTCCCCATCTCCTCCAGGTTCATAGTCTTAAGAGTCAGGTTTCATTCTACCTCACCATATACAGCCAATCAGTTCCTAAACTTTGTTGAGTCAACCTCTACAACATGCCTCACAACCATATTCTTCTCTCTACTCATAGGACCACGATCCTAGTTGTGACTCTCATCACCTCTTGGTTTGGAGAATAGCTTCCTACCTGGTCCCCACTACTGCTAGTCTCTGCCTTTACCAAGTTCATCCTTCAAAGGCTGATATTCCTAAAGCACAGGTCTGACTACTTTACTGTTCTACCCAAAAAGCATTCATGGTTCCCTGTTGTTTCTAGGATACTATACAAACTATTTGACATTTAAAGCTGTTCAAAACAAGGACCCAATCTTCCTTTTCAGACTTATTTCATATTACTCTCCTTCATGCACAGTGTGATCCAGCCAAACTGGCCTTCTGACCATTTCTCATACACAGATCTACATCTCACATCTTTGAACTGCCCCTGCCTCTCCTTCCTATCTCAGAATCCCCATCTCTAATGAAGCCTTTCTTAATCCCCCTCAAAAAAGAGTAATTTTTGGAGGGGGGAGGCAGGACAATTGGGGTTAAGTGACTTGCCCAAGGTCACAAGGCTAGTAAGTGTTGAGTGTCTGAGGTCACATTTGAACTCAGGACCTCCTGACTCCAGGGCCAGTGCTCTATTCACTGCGCCACCTAGCTGCTCCAAAAAAGAGTAATTTTTTACCCCAAAGGTACCTGGTGTCCATTTTTTATTTACCAAGATTTGTACATGTTATCTCTTCCTCCTAGACCTTAAGTTCCTTGAGGCCAAGGGGTATTTTCACTTTTGTTTTTATATACCCTATGTTTGGTACAGTGCCTTGCATGCTGTAGGTACTTAATAAAATGCTTACTGATTGATCGGTATTGAAAACCTTTCACAATCTGGCTCCAATTTATTTTTCCTTACTGATCTTATATATATAAAACTCCCCCTTATACATGCCTACATTTCAGGCAAAGTGGCATACTTACTATTTCCTATACATGACATTCAATTTCTTGCCCCTATACCTTGGCATAGGTTTCCATCCACTCCTTAGTACCACCTCTTCCCTAGCTTACTTCAAGTCTCAGATCAAGTGCCACCTCCTCCCAGAGGCCCATCTTGTCATTAAACGTTTGTCTCATTTCCCTGAACTACTCTGTATTTATTTTATATAATTCTGTGTTATACAAAAGGCAGTATGGCATAGTAGATAGAGCTGACTCAAAGTCAGGAAGATCTGGATGCCAGCCCTACCTCTGATACATCCTGGATGTGGGACCCTTCCCAGGGCTCTGGGCAACTCTGTAAGACTACAGTTGCAGAGCAGGTGACAGCCTGCACTGGTAGAGGGAATTTCTTCCATGAAATCACAGGTCCAGTCCCTACACCTAACTCTTTATGTAATGTTCACGTGGTGTTTTCCTGAAACAGAACGTAAGCTCCAGCACCTATCCCAGCACCCGGCACATACTGGATGCTTGACAAATGCCTGTTAAATTGAAATGACCACACTCACAGTGAAGCCGCTCACATTTATCAAGATGCTGCCTTGAGTGCATTCTTACATTACTTGCACGTGTGTTCTAATGCCTCTATTAGACCTTGAATGTATAGAGGCCTTACAGTAACTGCTGTACTTCTCCACAGAGATCAGGCCAAGGTTCAGCTCATAGAAGGAAGGAGTGAAGCATAGGACTGGAGGACTTACCAATCTCAGCCTGTAGAGCCTCCGGGACCTTCACTCGTAAAGGCTGAAAAATAAGAGGGCATGTGATCAAGCCACACAGCCTGACAAACCTAAAAGAAGTTCTAATATTTCCTTTTAAACTTACCTAGTTAAGGTATATGTCAGCTTCTATCACTACCCTGCTATAATAACAATAACATCTTACATTTTTTATATACTTTTCAAAATGTTTCTCATATATAATCTTATTTGATCCTTGCATAATCTATCAGGTAGGGAGAAGTATTATGATTCCTGTTTGACAATAGTGGGAAGAAGCAGAACCAAAGACGCACAGTATTCTAGGCACAGGGACAGCCTGTCCAAGGGCAGAGGGCTACTTTGGCTGTCAATCAAAGCTTAGAGATATTAGCCGAGTTTCCTCAAGGTCAATTAGTGAGTAATAGAGATAAGGTTCAAACCCAGATCTCTCCTTCTCTGTTAAAATCAAAGTAGGTGACAGAGTAATATCAGGGAATATAAAGGAAAACTATTTTCTATAGTAGAAAGGAAGAGAAACTTGAGAAGTGGTCACCTTATCTAACATTTTATGAGAAATAAGGGAAAGTCAGACATTGTTTGACATACTCCAGAATTGAGATAATGAACTTCAAAGAATTAAAAGGAGACAAAGATCCTACACAGGGAATTTATTCTGATCCCAGGAGCAGAGAGCATTATCAGTTCCAATTTTTATCCTAGCATGATGCCTGCAAAGGAACAGCCAGGGCAGGATTCCTAGGCCAGAGGGAAGCTTGCAGTTCTGTTACTCTGAACCAGGAGAGTTTATTTTCTGGGCTGGTTTATAGAGGATGAGTCCACAAGCACTCAACTGTTGCTCAGACCCAAACCCACACTAGGAACATGCAGCAATCAGACCAGGGGTCAAGCCCTTACTCTGATTCAGACTACTTTGGGAGCACTAAAACATGCAGGTCCTCAGCCTGTGCTATCCCCAAAAGCCTGTAATAAGACAACATTCAATAACCTAAGAAAGTAACAACAGGACTAGCCCAACCCTTCCCTCCAGAAGTGTGTAGAGATTGGCCCTAATATCAAAGGAATAGGGTGGAATAATGAGTGAACAATAACAACAAAAAAATCCCACTGTAAAGAACTGTTATTGCGGCAGAGAAGATCAAGATATAGACCCAGAAGAAAAAGAATGACTCTAAAACATCTATAAGCATTGCCTGAGAGAAAAACTCTGAAATAAAGCAAGATTTTTAAAGAGTTATTGTTTTTAATCAATGAAAATGATTAGTCCTTGAGAGCACTCAAGGAAAAATTGAAAAATAAATGAGAGCTATAGAAGAAAGAATTGGAAAGGGAATTAAAAGCCTGGCACAAGAGGTATAAAACTTTGTCCAAGAAACAAACACCCTAAAATTCAGAATGGATCAAACAGAACCAATGACTACATGAGACAAAGTCAAAACACTGAAAAAATAAAATAAAATGTAAGGTATCTCATAGCAAAAACCGACCTGGAAAACATTGAAAGAGAAAAAAAATTTAAGAATCATCAAGTGGACTATCTGAACACCATGAGAAAAAATGTTACCTAGATATCGTTTCTTTTTTTTTTTTTTGAGGGGGAAGGTAGGGCAATGGGGTTAAGTGACTTGCTCAAGGTCACACAGCTAGTTTTTTGTGTTAAGGGTCTGATGCCGGTTTTGAACTCAGGTCCTCCTGACTCCAGGGCCGGTGCTCTATTCACTGTGCCATCTAGCCACCCCCTAGATATTATATTTCAAAAAACCTTAAATGCTCAGATCTCTTAGAATCTGAGGGCAAAAAGGAAACAAGAAGAACTCATTGTTCACTTCTTGGAATTATCCCTAAGCTGAAAACATTCAAGAACATAACAGTCAAAATCCAGTGTTTACAAGTCAAAGAAGAAATACTGCAGATAGCCAGAAAGAAAGAATTCACAATCAGAATCACACATGATTTAGAAGTCACCACTATAAAGGAATGGAAAGCCTGGAATATAACATTCCAGCAAGCAAAGGACACGTTTATAACCAAAATTAATTCACTCAGCAAAACTGGGTATAATTCTACGGAGGAGATGTGGGACTTTTAATGCAATAAGAGGTCTTTGAAGCATTCCAAAAGATCAGAGCTGTGTAGAGACTAAAATTCAAACACAGAGTTAAGAGAAACACAAAAAATGTAAATATGGATAAACAAGAATAAGGGACTAAACAAGGAAAAACTGTTCATACTCTAATATGGTAAGATGATACATATCTGAATCCTACTGTCATGAGGGATCATAGAGACAATTTAATTAGTCAAGGTTTGGGAGTTCTGTTATCTCTTGATGATCTTAAGAAAAGAATGGGGGCCGCTAGGTGGCACAGTGAGTAAAGCACCGGTCCTGGAGTCAGGAGGACCTGAGTTCGGTTCCAGCCTCAGACACTTAAACACCCACACAAAAATAACTAGCCGTGTAACCTTGGGCAAGTTGCTTAACCCCAATTTCCCTCCAAAAGGCAAAAAAAAAAAGAATGGAAAGAGAAGGGAAGAAAAATATACTGGGGAAGGAGGGAAAGAAGGAAAGGAAAAGAAGGTTAGCAAAAATTATCTCACATAATCAGGATGCACAAGCTGACATCTATACAAACAAGGGGGAGAGCAGCTAACACATGAACCTCTAATCTAAACTAGTTAAAGGAGGTAAGAATACATAGAATTGTATGGGTACAAAAATACATTTCACTCAGGAGGGAAAGAGGAGGGAAAAGGGCAAAAGGGAAATTAGACAGAATAGATGAGGAGAGGGTTTAGTTTTAAGCAAAACATACTCTTAACTAAGGAGGCACAAAAATATTTCTACTTCTTTCTGAGGTGGCAAAAAATGAGAATCTGAGGGTGTGCCCATCAACTGGGGAATGGTATATGTATATTATGTAATACTTGTGCTGTAAGAAATGAAGAGGATAGTTTCAGAGAAACCCGGGAAGACTTGTGTGAACTGATGCAGAGTAAAGTGAACAAAACCAGAACAATTTATACAATGATAACACTACTGTAAAGAAAAACAATTTTGAAAGACTTAGGAATTCTTATCAGTGTAATAATCAATCACAATTTTATAGGAAGAAATATGCTATCCACATCACCACGGAGAGGTGAAACACAAAGAATGTAAAATGAAACATTTACATAGACACAAATATATACATAGACATTTATTTAGTTATTTCCCTATTAGATATGGCCAAGGCAGAAATTTGTTTTGTTTGATTAGACATTTCGGTGATAGGAGTTGTGCTTCTTTCACTCTCACTGGGGATGGGGGTTGGGGACTTGGGAGGAAATAGGGAGAGAAAGCAGATTTTTGCTGACTGAAAAAAAATGTAACTTTAAAAATGAATCAAGAGTCACAGGAAGTCAATGAAACTAATGCAAACTTGGGCTGTGTGACTAGAAGTCCAATAATCATAACTTTTTAAAAAAGGTATTAGCTTTGCTATACTTTGCACTCGCTGAAGCACATCAGAATTGTGTTCAATTCTGGGAGCCATGTTATACACAGAACATTGATAAACTGAAGGAAGCCAGAGAACATTTTAAAACCCGAAACTATATTAATAAGAAATACATACATACACACATACATACATACATAGAGTGAGTACAAATGCATTTAGAGTAGAGAACATGGAAATATGACACTTGTCTTCAAGTATATAAAGGACTATCATGTGAAAGAATGACTAGAAAGAATGACTTATTCTGTTTGGCTCCAAACAGAGATGAAAATTTCAACTTAATGTAACAAAGAACTTAACAACAATTAGAGCTATCCAAAAACAGAACGGGTCACTTCATCGGGCAGAAAATTCTCCACCAGTGGATAGAGGTCCTCAAAAAAAGGTTAAATGCTGTGGAAGGGATTCTTTCTCAAGGACAAGTTAATCTAGATCATGGTTATCAAAATCAAATGGAAATGGATTCTTGTGGGCCATGTACTGACTTAGAAAACCACAGATGAACACTATCCATGTTGTATTATACTTTTATTTATTTATTTTAAACATTTCCCAATTACATTTCAGGCAGGTTGATACTTCTGGCCTAAATTACCCGATAATAAAACTTGAGATTCTAACAATCTTTATCTTTTAATCAAGGATTCTACCTAGATGGTTTTACTTCATCATTTTGCAGGCACATTTTAGTAAATGGTATGCTCCCTAACACCAGAATGAAGTGACCCACATCATATTCATGTTTTCCCCTAAATATCTAATAAAAACTGTATATTAAAAAGTTAAGACTTAGATGAGGGAATTCAGGAACCATAAGGGATTAAGGATAATGAATAATATTTCAGTAAAGATCAACTGAAGCAATTACAGAAATGATATTGTCATCAAGATATACTAAAGAACACTTGGACAGAAAAAAAGGAAACAGATAAGGAATTTGGGACAAAAATCACATGAAGTATGACATACTATTTCTCCTCTGTCAGTCTGCCAATGGATGGCCCAAGAACCTTCTCCTCCTGCCTCAGCCAGACAACAGGCCAGCTAAAAAACAGAGGATCACTACCTACTGCCATTTAGGGGAGCTGCTCTTCCTCTCTCTTCATCCAATATACATCGTCCTATTGTCTAATTCTCACAGAATGACCCCTATCAACAGGATGCTGATGCCCCAAGTCCCCATCTTACTGAAGGGATTTTAGAACTCTGCTCCACTCTAATCTTTGGACCCACTATTCACTTAGTAAGAGACTACCTGACCTGCCATTAGCTCCCAAAGGTCCTCAATGCTTTGTCATTTGCCTATCTGTTTGGTAAATCTTCCATTTGGTCAATCTATTTGGAATACTTCCTTGATGTGGTATCTCTACCAATTAAAATGCCAGAGCCAAGACTATCTCAATTTTCTATTAGTATTTTGCAAGATGTTTTACACAAAGTAAAGGCTTTATAAATGCTTCTCAATTTCCATTCCATTACTAATAAAGGGCTTCAATTAGTTGGACATCTGTTGGTTCTTTCTGCCCAAAACCTAGTAGCTAATAATTTCTTGATTTCTCTTAATAATTTTTAAAAATTTATATATTTTTATTCCAAATTCAACAAATGCAAAAAGGGCACTTACGTATTTTGTAAAACAGAAAATGAAGAGTACATACAAAAATACGTGCAGATCTGTATTACGTATAGCTTGTTTTTCTTTTTCATTATATCACAAGTTAACCTGTAGATTTCAAGAGCTATCTTGTTTGTGAACTTTTTTTTTGGCTTTCCTTCTGTTCTTTTCTGGGTATTTTAAAAAGATGACTCAGTGGCTATTCTTTCTTTTCCATATATAATAGATACTTGAGAATTCTAGATTGAGATGGTAATTGAATTCATGGGGGCTGATAAGGTCTCCTAGGGAAAGAGTATGAAGGGAGAAGAAAAGAGGCCCCAAGACAAAGCATCAGGGGACACCTACAGTTAGTTATCAGGCAAGACTTGGATGAAGGTCCAGCAAAAGAGTCTGAGAAGGAGCAGTCAGGCAGGGAAGAGGAGAACCAGAACAGAAGCATCACAAAACCCAGAGAGGAGAGAGTATTGGGGAGAAGAATGTGACTGACAGTGTCAGAGGCTACAGAGGGGGCAAAAAGGAGGAAGACTGAGGAAAGGCCATTGGATTTGGCAGCTAAGAGATGACTCTGGAGAGGGCAGTTTTGGTTGACTGGTGAGGCTGAAAGCCAGACTGCAGAGAATTAAGAAGAATGAGAGAAAATTCAGGGAAGGTACTGATTGTAGACAGCCTTCTCAAAGAATTTAGCCACAAAAGAGAGAAGGACTATGGACAACAGTTAACAAAGCTTAGACAGGATTAAGGGAGGAAAGACCTCGATATGTCTATAGGGTATAGGGAAGCAGGAGACTGAAGATAAGACAAGTGAGAGAATGGAAATAATAGAGGAAGAAATCTGCTGCAGAATATGGGATGAAATGGTTTCCTTTATGCATGTGGAGGGGTTTACCCTGGCAAAGAGAAGGGCCACCTCTATATAGGAGACAGAAGTGAAAGAGAAGATAGTGGCAGAAGACATTGGAGTGATGTAAATTGAGGAAGAAGGAGAAGAGGGAGCTCTCAGCATTGTGATATGGCAGTCAAAAAAGCAAATGACATCACTGGCACATTATTTACAACTAAGGAGGTGGTGGTCATGATCCACATTGCACTTGGGTCAAACTACATCTGAAATATTATGTTAAATCTTTGGAACAACAATTTAGGAAATATGCTCATAAGTAGGAGAGGTCTAGAAGGGTTCAACCAGAATAATAATAGCCTTTAAGTTATGGCCTTTGAATGAAATGGACATATTTAGCTCAGAGAAGAAAAGACCAGGGCAGGATATTATGGGTGTCTTCAAAGAGCAGAACTATAACCAATGAATGGATTATGAGCAGCGAAAAGGCAAATTTAGGCTTGATATAAGGAAAAACTCCTAACAAAACTGAAAGCTATTCAATAGCAGAATGGGCCGTCTCAGGAGGAAGTGATTTGCCCTTCACTACAGGTCTTCATACAAAGACTTGATAACCACTTGTTGTACAGAAGGGATACTTGTAGCGAAATGAGAAATGACCTCTGAGGTTCCTTACAACTCTGACCCAGTGAAACACTGCTGTTCCCATTTTACAGGAGTATACTGAAGCTCAGAGACCTTATATGAATTTATCAAAGTCAAAGTTACTAAGTGCCAGAATTATGACTCAAAATAAGGTCTAATTATTCAAAATTCAAAGTGGTTTTTTTTCTGCTATTTATGATGCTGCCTAGCAAAAAGAGGTGCACAGGCATAAAATAAATATCTACCGAATCAATGATCTCAATTTTTCTTGTGACTTTAAAGGAATTATATGAGGTTGATGTTGAGGGAGAAAAGTTCCAAAGGGTGTGGCAAAACTGCCCATTCCCATCTTACCGAGTTCTTTTCCAGAAAAATAGCCCAGATAGCTTTTCCTAATCCCTTGGAGTCCTTAGGATATGTCTGCAAGTAAACTTCTGCACATAAGTAGAAAAGCTAAGAAGAAATGAGAAAGGAATTAGCTGAGTGGAGGAATATTCCTTTCAAAACTGCTCAAACTCCTCTATCTTCCCAGAAGCGTTCCCTAATTAACTTTCTACCCCCAAATCTTGACTGATCCTTTACTCTGCATACTCCTTAGGGTTTGGGAATTCTTCAGTTAACACTACTTTTCTCTGTACTCATTTGTATGTTGTCTATTAAGTATTCTTTCCAGTAAAAAATGTGGCTTTAAATTATCTAGTCAAAAGTTTGACAGGACTAGTTTTTTAATTTAGGTGACAGGGTACTCCTCAAAGTGCAAGTTCCCAAGAAGGGTTCTCCAAACTGGAAAGACATTGAGAACAAGCCCACAACAGCACAGTGTCTGATGTTTTGGAACTAATAAGCTCAGAGAGATGGAAAGGCTCATCACTACATGGTTAGTCATTGGTTGATGACTTTCTTTTTGGCCAGAATCCATGAAGACCATCAACTAATGTGTAGGGTTATAAGTGTTGTGGAAGGAATAAGGCAATACATATGCTAGGGAATCACATATCTTTTTAGCAATACTATGTGCCTTACACATAGTAGATGCTCAATATTATCCATTGAATACATATTTAATCTACCTTTAACAAATCCCCAGAAAAAGTGGAATTTGTTTGGTGATAGACCTGGGGTTGGTGGGTAGAAAATAAAGTATCCCACAATGTAGAAAACATTCTAAACCTAATTCTATCTGCTTTCTCCAACTGGTAGGCAAAGTACAGCAGAATGAGCAAGTCACTATTTCAATTCTCTCCCCTTATATACTTTGTCACCTCTACTTTCAGACATACCTTCTCAAAGCCAGACAATGTATTTATTCCCTGCCAAGTCTCCAAATGCCATAGTACACTTAAAAATACCCACCCTCAACCTCAGCCCACTAAGTTGTCTTCATCTATTCATTCAAAAAAGTCTAAGAATTCCATCTCTTTCAGGAGGTCTTCTAATACTTATTAGACAAGACTTGACAGCTTCCTTGGCTCCAGCCTGCTTGGGCAATGGACTTTTCCCCATACTCTGAGTAATACAGTTGGTTCTGCAAGGGATGTATCAGAAATCCTTTACTGTTAAGTTCTGTATTATTTATTTTGTTGTCTACCTTCTTTATAAACTCTAGCTCACAGAAAGCAGGGAAACAATACGATTCTCTTTTCTATAGTGCCTGATGCCACGTCAACTACACTTGGGCATTTGATCCAGATAATGTGACTTACCAAAGGGTTTGGATCTGCCTGAGAGAAGATATAGCGCAGGAAAACCCCAAGATGAGCAGGCCGGCATTTGAGTTTCTCTAGGTCCTGGAACAGGATGTCACACTGCAGAGAGAGTGGCTATGATAAGCTCAGGCACAGAGCCGTCTGGCCTGGTCCAGTGCGGCATCCCGTATCTGCTATGGTTCTTCAGACTTCTCAGTTCCCACTATGCACTGTCACATTCCTCTGCATGGCTAGGCAAATCAGCCTGTGTTCAGAGGCAGCTTCAAAATGAAAGGTATGATCAAGGAATAGGACATGGGAACTGTTACCTCATTGTTGAAATAGCCTGGATCATAATCTTCCTCTGGGCCAATAATCAAAGGCTTTGCACTATGATCCAAACCCTAGAGGAAAAAGGAGAGTTGTAGGAATGGGCAATTAAAGGAAAAGGGTGCATACAAGACTGGACCAGTACTGCATCTTACTACTATTCCCATTCTCCCATTAAAGATGAAAATCCTCTTCACCCTGAAAGGAGTCAGCCATCTCTGGATGAGGAAGCCTCAGAGCAACCTGGTCATATATGTGAAGATGGGAAGAGAAAGAGAATGTTCCTCTTCCTGTCTGGGAAAGAAATTTGGCAGAAGTAGGGCAACAGCCAACAATCTCAAACCTATAGCTTCCAATAAGACTTCTGAACTCTTGAAAGGGTAATCAATTATATTAATAATAACAGCTAACATTTTGTATTGCTTTAAGGTTTATAAAGTACAAACATCTCATTCTATCCTCATAACAATCCTGGGAGGTAGACGCTATTATTATCCCCCATTATTTATAGATTAAATACTGACATATTAAAAGACTTGCCTAGGGTCCTACCACTGGTGTCTAAGGTAGGATTTGAACTAAGGTCTTCATGATCTTGGCATTTAAAGTCATTTAAACTCTGTTTGCCTCAGTTTTCTCATCTGTAAAACGAGCTGGAGAAAAAAATGGCTAACCACTCCGGGACCTTTGCCACGAAAACTCCAAGTGGAGTCAAGAAGAGGCAGACGTGACTGAAAAACAATTCAAACTCCCTGACTCCAGGTCCAGCCCTCTATCCCCTGCAACACCTAGTGCCTCTTACCCTGCAACTCCTACAGTGCTTACAACAGGACTAGGGAAACACGAGGCATTATCTGCTGACTCATTATGCTAGGAGGAAAGAATGTAATTTTTTATTTCTATTTTTTTCCCCATCATCACACTGAACACCAGATGATAGGCTGTAAATCTTAAAGCAATACATAAAACTGGATTGTAATCTTTCTCAAATTTCACTTTTATTACATTCTTCTCTCATTAAAGAACCTTCAGTAGAGTTCCCCACTACCAGGTGACCCTAATCTAAATTCCTCAGGCTGCTTTGAAGGTCTATCTTCCAACTGCCTCTTCTTATCTTCAACTCTCACTTTATCCCACTATGATGTTTGAGTCAGTAAAGGTAACAAGTCAATGATGATTTTCTCTAACTCTTTATATAACATTCCTTATGAACCTCTTTCTCATCCTCTCCACTAATTCATGGCTCCCTACTTCCCTTCAAAATTCTCCTCAAATCTCACCGGATACAAAAACCTGCCTTGACTAATTCAACCCAATCTTCATCATTTTATTACACCTGCTGTATAGTCTCCTTGGGCCCAGGGTACTCATCATTTTCATGGCTCTTAGGAGTCCTTTATATGTGTTCATTTGTCTTTCATTCACTTCATATGCATTTCCCAAAGAGTCTATCTTTCCTCCTCGTTCTGGAATCTCAGCTTGGTACCCTAGACTGAGTTCTATCTACAGTGGGAAAGGAGTATATTGTTTTGGTTACTGGATCAATTCAGAGTGTATAAGTACCCTGCAGACACACAAAACATTTACTTCCACTCAATATATGTTTTTAAATTAAATTTTATGTTTATTTTTAGTTTACATCATTTATTTCCACAAAATTTTGAGTTACAAATTTTCTCGCCGTCTCTCCCCCCCCACCCCAAAACAGCAATTCTATTGTATACCCCCTCCCCCAATCTGCTCTATCCTATATCTTCCCCCATAACCTCCGACTTTCCAATAGGGCAAGATGGATCTCTATGCCCCAGTGCCTGAATATCTTATTTTCAAGCTGCAGGTAACTAATAATAATAATAATAATATCTATTTTAAACATTTTATTTTAAACCTTTGAATTCCAGATTCTTTCCTTTCTTCTGTTATCACCCATCCTTACTGGGAAGATAAGCAATTCAATACAGGTTGCACATGTATAGCTATGCAAAACATTTCCATAGTGGATATATTGTGAAAGACTAACTATATTTCCCTCCATCCTATCCTGCCCCCCACTTGTTCTATTCCCTACTTTGACCCTGTCCCTTTTCAAAAGTGTGTGCTTCCAGACCCATATGTACAAAAATGTTTATAGCAGCTCTTTTGGTGGTGGCAAAGAATTGGAAATTAAGGGGGTGCCCATCTATTGGGGAATGGCTGAACAAGTTGTGGTATATGCATGTTATGGAATACTATTGTGCTATAAGAAACGAGGAGCAGATGGACTTCATATTTACCTGGAGAGGCTTATATGAACTGATACTGAGTGAGAAGAGTAGAACCAGGAGAAATTTGTAAGCAATTACAGACACAACGTATGCGTGATGACCAACTTTGATACACTGGACTCTTCTCAGTAATGCAGTGATATAAGTCAATCCCAAAAGACTCATGATGGAGAGAAATGTGCACATCCAGAGAAACAACTAGAAAGAACTGAGTTTATATCCAGATTGAAGCAAACTACCTGATCTTCTATATGAGATGATTTACCCCATTCTGTCTTACCCCATCTCCTCTCATTATATTCCTCTCTCTCCTCTCAATTACACCTTTTAATTATCATCCCTTCCTATTCAATTGGTCCTGTGCCCTCTATCTATGTATAGCTGTACACACATATATACACTCACATATGTATTCATACACCCATATACCCTCCTACATAGACATATATGTATGTATATATGTATATATATAATTTATATTCCCTTCAACTATTCTCATACTGAGAAAAGTTTCATAAGTTACAATGATCATTTTTCCATGTAGGAATGTAAACAGTTCAATTTTGATAAGTTCCTTATAATTTCTTTTCCCTGTTTACCTTCTTATGTTTCTCTTGCTTCTTGTATCTGAATGTCAAATTTTCTATTCAACTCTGGTTTTTTCTTCAAGAATGTTTGAAAGTCCTCTATTCCACTGAATGACCATGTTTTCTCCAAAACATGATACTCAGTTTTGCTGGGTAGGTGATTCTTAGTTTTAATCCCAGCTTGGATTCCAAGCCCTTTGATCCCTCAGTGTAGAAGCTGCCAGATCCTGTGTTATCCACAACATTGAAATTGTTTCTTCCTGGCTGCTTGTAATATTTTCTCCTTGATCTGGGAACTCTGGAACCTGGCTATAATATTCCTAGGAGTTTTACTTTTTGGGATCTTTTTCAGGAGGTGATCACTTGATTCTTTCAACCTCTATTTTACCCTCTGGTTCTAAAACATCAGGGCAATTTTCCTTGAGAATTTCTTGAAGGATGATTTCTAGGTTCTTTCTTTGATCATGGCTTTCAGGTAGTCCAATAATTTTTAAATTATCTCTCCTGGATCTGTTTTCCAGGTCAGTGGTTTTCCCAATGAGATATTTCACATTGCCTTCTATTTTTTCATTTGTTTGGATCTGTTTAATAGTATCTTGATTTCTCATAAAGTCACTAGCTTCCATTTGTTCCAATCTAATTCTGAAGGAATGATTCTCCTCAGTGAGCTTTTGAGATTCTTTTTCCTTCTAGCAAATGCAGCTTCTTAAGGCATTCTTCTCATTGGCTTTTTGAGCCTCTTTTTCCATTTGAGTTAGTCTATTTTTTAAGGGGTTATTTTCTTCAGTCAGGTTGTTGACTCTCTTTTCATGATTTTCTTGCACCATTCTCATTTCTCTTCCCAATTTTTCCTCCACTTTTCTTATTTGGTTTTCAAAATCCTTCTTAAGCTTCTCTATGGCTTGTAAGCAGTGCATGTTTTTCTTGGAAGCTTTTGGTGCAGGAGCTCTGACTACACTGTCTTCCTCCTGTTCCATGCTTTGATCCTTTTTGTCCCCAAAATAGGAGTCTAAAGTCAGATTGCTCTGCTTGCTTTGCTTGCTCATGTTGCCATTTAATTACCTGACTTTTGAGCTTTTTGCCACAGTAGAACTCTGCTTCCAGAGAGGACAGCTTTGTCCCAAATCACTGGGGTTTTCTCAGCTGCCGGAGCTATTAGTTGGGTGCCCTCTCTGAAGCCTCCTCATGCTCTGGCACACTGGTCACGCACCCCAGGAACTCCACCCTAGACAGCAATCCAGATCCAAGCAGACTGAAATACACACAATTACCCCTCAGACTGGTTGCTTGGTCCTCCTACAATCTGCAGGCCAGGAGCTCTGAAGCAGCCACACAGCGGCAGCCATGCATCTCAGCCACTTCTCCCTTCTGGGGCAGAGGCCGCACCGCACTTCCAAACCCCCTATTCCCAAAGTCCGCTGATCTTTCACTTTGTCTTTGGCATTTATGGGTTGATAATTCTGGAAACCGCCTAAGCTGCTGGTGATCCACTCTCTCAATGTCCCTCCAGCCAAGGCTGGTCGTGGCTGCCTTGAGGCTAAAACCACAGACTCATGTGGGGCTGGACTCTGCTCCCAGAGTGCTGCAATGGCCCCTTCCTGAAAGCTTGCTAGGCTGTCTTCAGCGGGAGGTTAGTTTTTCTCTGTCACTCTGGGGGTTCTGTAGCTCTAAAGTTTGTTTAGAATCATTTTTTACATATACTGGAGGAGGTAGAAGCAGGAGCCGCGAAGAAGTTCTACTCTGCCATCTTGGCTCTGCCCCCTCAAAATATTTTTAAAATGCGAGCAAGCATTTGTTCTAAGAACAGTACCCTTTGACCCTCAACTACCTAACATTTATCATTTTACAATGTAATGGCAAAGGGATGGGGTCTAGCTGTTAGATTATGGTACAAGTGAGGAATATCAGGGAAGACAGTAATGTGACAATACCTTCTATCAAACCCATTTACAATGTCTTTCCCTTGGTTAATGGAGAAACAAAGTAAATTAAAACTAATAAATACACAGAGAACATATTTAGTACTTCTACTCAAGAGACTGGGCTTCACATCCTGGCCAAGCATGCTTCTTACCATTAACCCCAACTCCAGAAGCATTTCTGGACATCCCTCTACTCTAGTCATATTATAATTAGAAAGATGATCATATAACATTAATATAGCACTTTAAAGTCTATAACATTCTGTATATACATTATCTCATTGGATCCTTACAACTGAGTGAAATAGATAGTACAATGTCTTTATCTCCATCTTATATATGAGGAAACCGATCATTGCAGAGTTCTGTGGGATTAAAAACTCTCCATAATCTTTATATGATGACTGTACTAATTTGGCTTAAAGATGCATCAGGTTTTTTTTTTTTGCACTTTTTGGAGGGCAATTGGGGTTAAGTGACTTGCCCAAGGTCACACAGCTAGTTTTTGTGTTAAGTGTCTGAGGCCGGATTTGAACTCTGGTCCTCCTGACTCCAGGGCCGGTGCTCTATTCACTGCACACCTAGCTGCCCCTAGGTTTTTTTTAGAAGACATCACATTATTGGTTCACACACTAAGCTTGTGGTCAACTAAAACACTTCCTCCATCACCTCAAACTTTTCCTCATGGAGAAAAGTCTCTTCTATCCCATATCTGTGGAAGCGATTTCGTTTTACTTAAATGTAAGACTTTATATCTATTGGTTACATGTCATCTTACTGGTTTTAGCTCAGTATTTCAAGCTTACTGAGGTAACTTTAAATGTTTACTGTCATCTTTTCTCTTTTTTCTTTATGTATTTCATTTCTTGAAGATTTCATCTCTTTCCATCCTTTCAATTATCCTATCTGTACAAATATGTCTCAAATACACTCTCTAGTTACCCTGAACCCCAACCTTAGATTTTCAACTTCCTATTAAGACGATTCTACTTCAGTGTCTTTTCAATGCATCTAAAACTGAAGATCATCATCATTGCTCAGAAACCTGTCTCTTCCCCAAAATTTCTATTAATAGCACTGTAATTTTTTCCATCATTTAGAATTTCTGATTTTTCATTTTCTCTCATTCTCTACATCTAATCAATTGCCAGGTCCTGTTGATACTATTTCTATGTCAATCTATTACATTTATAAACTATTTCTTTCTTTCTACCCTTGCAGTTCAGATGTTTGTTACTTCTCTCCTGGATGAGATGAATAATCACTGATTATTCCCTGCCACCAACTTCTCCCTCTCCAACCTAGTCTTCTCACAGCTATGTAGTAGAGTGGAAAAACAAAGAATTTGGGCAAAGACTCTTGGCTTGCATTCCTCATACCTTATCATACATAGCAGGTTTAATACATGATTTAACTTAATACATGATTGCTAAATGAACTTAAACATCAAATACTGTGAGAGGCCACAGAGTAGCATGGAGAGAGTGCTAACTTTGAAGCTAGGAGAACTGGTGTCTAAATCCCAACTGACATACAATGGCCAGTCCCTTAATCCATTCAGTGCCCTGGGCAGGTCTCTAAGACCATAAGGTGCAACTGAAGAACTAACCTGAATTTGTAGAGAGAATCTGCTTATCTGAGAGCAAATCTCATACCAATGAGATCACAAGATCCCTATCATCCACCATGTTACACTTTATTTCCTAAATGGATTAGAGAGAAAAAAAGTTTACCATGGCTGAGTCATACTGTTGCCAGGTATCCTCCTTTTTTTCTCTACCCCAAGTACATACCTACCCTCAATATGTATATAATACTCTTTTATGCTTTTTTATCTAAGAATACAAGAATAAACATCTATTAAGGACACACTCTATCAGTGTTCTAGGTGCTGGCAATAAGCGTGAAAATTGACCCTTGAAGAACTATACAATCTAGTGGTGGGAATGTGACATGTACATAAGTAACTGATGCAAAGCAGAATGATATGGGGGCAAGACAGAGCCCCTAGGAAATATGGAAGTAAAGATCACTTTGAGGTATAATTCTGGAGAAGACAGATTTTACCTCTATAAGACTGCATAAGGTTATTTAGTGATGAAATCCAGGCTGTCAGAGCTCTGAGAAAAGGAAAGGAGAAGCACCAAAGTAGCTCACCTGCTCAGTAGTGGGTAGAATGGCTGTATCTGAGCCCTGTCGCCGATGGTGCTGGGCCACCTTAGCCATGATCACAGGTGATGTCCGTGGGCTGTCTAGCCCAGGATCTGATATCATCGAGTTCCTTTTCAGCAATGACTGGGGGAAGGAGGAGTGAGGTAGAGAGGGGATCTATTAGTGACAGAATAGCCAAATGCCTAGCTTGTTCATTCAGTGTAGCTATTACTGTCAGGCAGCAATCTTTTGTTCTCCAGTATTCAGGGGCTGATGACCCGCTGTAAGTCATTCAGGATCTCTGCTCTCCTTTTTTCTGTCCCTACACTTCTCTCTGCCTCACTTTGTTCTTTTCATAGCTCCTCAGTGTTTTTTTCAATGAGTGGACAAGAGTAGAGGAAGAATGAAATCAGTCCATGTTTGTATTCATCAGCTCTGACAGTTCAGCTAGAAAAAGAAAGTGAAACTATTGGCTAAAATGAGGTTCTTAAAACTTGCTCTCAACTCCTTCTTGAAATGCACTGATATTATCCCTCAGTTTGTTTAATTAAATATTTTCTTAATACTTTATTTACTCATATGCAATTTGTATGCTAGTAACCCTGAAGAGAAAAGCCTTTGAAACCAAAACCTGCAAACTTTCTCCCGTGATATCTATGTCCAACTTGAGGAGAGAAGCTGGGAATAACTAAAGTGCAAATGCTGGTATAAAAACAGAATCCTAGTGCCAAACAATTTTTAAAAAGAATCAAGAACTGACTATATCTGTGGATTTCAAAGAAACCACATTCTTGTGAATTTGGATAATTGATATCTGGTTGTAAAGCAATTAGGAATAAAAATGCATTTATTTGCCTACACATAATACTACTTTTTGGAGCCCAGAACAAAGTAAATGCTTACAAACCAGAAATCCAGAGCATAACACCCACAGATACGAGATTTTGGCACATCTAATTCGTAGTTTGACCTTTAAACAGGCTAAGAGCCTCAAGCACAGGACTGACATCTTCAGGTGGGCCCAATCCCTCCACAATCTCACCTCACCAAGGGAAGGGAAGCGTTCTGTCCCAGAATCTAAGCCACTGTCTCCATCTTGGGAATCCAAGGAATGACGGCCTGAGAAAGTAAGAGAACAGCATAGGAATGAAAGGCAATTGCTGCCTATACATGAAAAGAACCTCTCTTCTGAGAACCTGAATACAGAGTAGGACAAAGGATACTGGTTTTGTCTGATCTTTCCTTTAACAGTTTAGTACCCTCATTTTGTGACTCCAATTCAGATTTCCTTCTGAGCAAAGTTAATAATGCTGCTCCCTGACCATTCCCCACTCTTTCCTATCTCTAAAATTACTCAGAGTCCATTCTGAAATGTCTCATTTCTCAACTCTTTCCTAATCATCCTTTATACTTCCCATTTCTAGACTCACCTCCAGTACCTAACCAGACTCACAATCTCTCCCATATAACCCTAGCTTTTGCCTATACAGATTCTACTATTTCATTCTTCTATATAAGTATACTCATTTATTGTTACATGAGTCTCAAATGTATTTTCCATGCATATCGATTTTGTTTCATCTATTAGTCTGCATTTTCTTACTGCAGGACTATTATCTTTTTTCTAGATCTGAGTGAGAATAGGCAAGAAGCCTGAAAGAGGCAACTCTTGAAAGAAATGAAAATAGAGATGGAACTCACCCTCTGATGACTTCAAATTAGCTGGGTTGTTGTCATACATTTGCACTATATCCTGAAATTCAATTCCCAGATGAAGGGACAATCAGTTAAAACTGCATAGAAGACAGTCAATCAGAATCCCTTTTCTTCTCCATACCTCAACTAAAGCTATCCTGTTAGCATATGGTTATATAGGATAGGCATGATGTCTGTTTAACTGACAGTAAAATGCCTAGTATTCTGTCAATAAGGTTTGATGATAAGAAGGATGAAGAAGAGGAAGATGACTGTGTATCAGTGAGGGCTCTATCACTAGTCAAACAGCCATATTCTCTACTCATGAACCCAAATCTCAAAAGAAACCTCCAAGTGGGATCAGACATGGGAGAAAGAACTTTCTGACTTTCAGAATATAGATGAGTGACCAAAGTGATTAGTGGACAGATATCACTCTAGAAAGAGATTTTTACTGGTGTACCTCAAGTACTTGTCCTCAATTGTATTCTGTTTAACACTTAAATCAATTACCTGAAGAAAGGCCTAGCTGGTATGCTTCTCAAATCAGCAGGGGACACAACTGGGATTCAAAAACATCTTATTAGGCTAAAAAGCTAGACCAAATCTAATAATACTGCTGCTCTAATTCTTAATTTCAAATCCAATTTCATGGGCCAAAATGGTCAAGAGATTTATCACTTTGCCATCTAGCTTCTAAGGATGAGGTGGATCCTCTATGGGGTGGTTTTATTCTGTACCAGACAAGTCCACACATAAGAACTCAGATGTGTATTGTGCTTTAAGGTGCATAAAGTGCTTTCCTCACAACAACCCTGTGCTGCAGGTATTAAAAGAACTGTTATCTTCAAAATGAGGAGACACAAGGTAAATGACCCGTCCTTGTGACACAACTAGTCAGTATCAGAGAAGGGACACCTGAAGCTAAGTATAATACTTTTTCCACTATGGCTTACAAATGAGCTTTCAAATCCACTGAGTTATCCTTAAATGTAAAGTTATATATATATATCTTTATATATATATATATATATATATATATATATAACTTTATATATATACATCCTCAGGCTCAGAAAAAGTCACTAAACAAGTGCAAGGTAGGGAAACACAGCTAGAGGACAAAATTCATTTCCTTTTTACTTCAATGAACATTTATGGTCACCTGAAGTACATCAGGCACTAAGGATATAAAGACACAAAAACAGAGTCCTTAAGGACTGTTATCTGTCCACTAATCACTTTGGTCACTCATCCATATTCTGAAAGTCAGAAAGTTCTTTCTCCCATGTCTGATCCCACTTGGAGGTTTCTTTTGAGATTTGGGTTCATGAGTAGAGAATATGGCTGTTTGACTAGTGATAGAGCCCTCACTGATACACAGTCATCTTCCTCTTCTTCATCCTTCTTATCATCAAACCTTATTGACAGAATACTAAGCATTTTACTGTCAGTTAAACAGTTACATTCTACCGGGGAGGAAAATAATAAGTACATAGATAAATGAAAAACAAACTAATTCCCAAGGGAATGGGAAAAGCACTAACAACTGGGGGTGGGGATGGGGGAGAATCAGGAAAAAAAACTCTTATTAGAGCAGGGGGCTCTGAAGTGACATAAGAATGGAACAAAACAGTCCAGAATCTGGTGATTTCTGCAGACTATAAGCTCCATATGACACAACAGCATTACAAAACAGCCTAAAAATCTGAAGAAGGTGGTCTTTGGGCTCCATGAATGGAATTACAACATTCAGAAGAAGGATGGGGACCTGATGATAATACAGGTGACCTACTGGTTCGGTTATTCAGTATACTCAATTCTGAGCTCTGTATTTTAAGGATAATGACAATTTAAAGCATCTTCAAAGGTAAGGGTTTTAGAAACCATGCCATAGGAAGATCAAGTTGAAGGAACTAAATCATTCAGCCTGAAGTAAAGAAGACACTGTAGTTAATGGGAGGAAGTGGACACAGGAAGATAATGCCTTTAAACTTTTAAAAAGCTTTTATGGAGAAATGGGATTATTTTTCTCCACTTTGCAATTATAATGAAGTAGAGATGCAATTTTTTTTTTCCATTCCTAGTTCACGAAGTCCCTGAAATCCATGCACAGATCCCTTGGGCATGGGCACCAAGTTAAGAATCCCAGCTATAGAAGAAATAAATACATACACATATATAGATAAAATAAACACAAGGTAATTTTTTTGGGGAGTCACTAATATCTGGGTGGCTCAGGAAAGGTCTTATATAGGATATTGTTTGACCTGAGCTTTGAAGGAAAATAAGGACTTCATGGAAATGGAAGGAAAGAGTACATTTCAGACACTGGGATAGCCTGTCTAAAGGCAGAGAGACAAAACATGGAATAACATGTGTAAGAAGAAGCAAGAAGCTCAGTTTAGCTAGACTGAAGAGTATGTGAAGGGGAATAATATATGCAAGACTCAAGGAGGGCCAGGGTGGGGTCAAGCTATGAAGGGCTTTAAGTGTTCAAAGGAGTTGTTGATTCTACAGGTCAACAAGGAAGCCTTGAGACTGACTGAGTTTTTACCTGATTCAGTCAGTCCTGTGACTTAGGAATATCACTCTGGCAGCCCTATGGAAAATGAGACTGGAAAGGGGAGAGACTTAAAGGCAAAGGAGGCTAATTAGAAGGCTGCTGCAGTATAGAAAGATAATGAGGACCTAACAAGGATAGTGATTGAGTGAAGAGAAGGGACAGATGTCACTGTAGATGTAGAACTGACAAGATCAGATAGTGTGTGTGGTGAGGGAGAGTGAGAAGTAAAGGAAGTCTCCAAAGGTTCTGGAGCCAGGGTAACTGGAAGTTTGTTGATGCTCCTGACAAAAGTAGGGAAGTTCAGAAGATAAATGAGGAAAGATAATGCTATGTGAAATTTAGTGCACAGGTCTGGAAGGAAAGAATGAAGGCTGGTATTGTCTATCAGCTGGAAGGAGAGTAAGAGTATAAGAATATTAGTCATTGCCTCAATGATTTCACTGGTCCCATTAATAAGAAGGAGTTTACCCCTTCTAGACCATCTCCAGGAAAAGCCTTCCTGGAGTGACTCTATGGATAATTAAGCCTGCCAGTACAATTCCTGACTCATCCTTTTCCCTCAACACACTCTGATAATTATAGTTATTTAGCAGTAATTGCAATTATTACTCCACATTAATGGTAGGGTACTGTAGTACAGATTATCTTTTTTTGAAAGTACATTAATCCAAAAGTAATTTCTACTCAGCAATGGAATGTATCACCACAGGGAATCCTAACTACTCCGTAAGAATGTCATTAGGTATAGGACTGGAAGAGGTCTTAGATACTATGTAGTCCGTCCATCTGCCTTCTTTCGAAGAAGAGGTTCAGAGAGGTAAAGAAACCTGCCCAACACAGTTGGGTTCAGAGTCACTGTTCTTTCTACCATGGTATGCTATCTTTGTATCCACCTCAGTCTTTTAAAATTCTGTCTGTCCTTCTATCTGTAGTGTACATATTATCTACTCACTTGTTTAGATGCATGTAGATAGCTGCTTCTTTCTAGCTATTTTATCCCCAGTTTCTAGAGACAGTACATGCAGTAAGTGGTTAATAAACTGATCTCAAATGCAACCTTCTCCATGTGAAACCTTCCATGATTCCCCCAGATACAAATATTCTTTTCTTTCTCCAGCTTCCTTCAGCACTTCATACTTCTATGATGTTCTGAATCTTTACAAAACACACATTCTTTTGCTTCATCATGGTGTGGATGCAATCTTACTCTTGAAAGTCAATAGAGAGTAAGCTGTACAAGGATCCCTCCCAGTCCCCTTTACTGGACTTTGTCCAGGTCATGCCTGATAACTGTAGGTATCTCCCAAGGTTCCAGCACAGACCTTCCTCCTTTCTCCCTCTCTACTATTGCACTTGGTGATCTCATAGGGTCCCATGGAACTAATTATCATCTTTATGGTAATATTTCTAATTATTCAACCCTAACCTCTTTCTTATCCTCTAGACTTGAATCCCTAACTGCCTAGTTCTAGATGCCTCATAGGGATCTTAAACTCAACATGTCTAAAACAGAACTCATTCTTCCCCGCCCAAACCATCCCTCTTCCAAAATTCTCTTTTAGTGTACCGGACACCAACATCTTCCCAGGCATTAAGATCTGGGACTGGGCATCATCCTCAACTCCTTGCTTCCTCTCAACACGCATATTCAGTAAGTTGCCAATTTCTGTCAATTCTACCTTGGCAATGTCTCTTGAATATGCCTCCTTCTACCCTCTGACAGAGCCCTGCTGCAGACTCTCCCCACTCCAGTCAGTCAAATAAAACCAGTTTTTAAGCAATTACTATGTACCAGGCACTGTACTAAGCTTAGAGGATACAAATATGAAAAAGTCCCTGACCTCAAGGAGCTTACAATCTAAAGGGGCGGATGTTGAAAACTACTGAGGGAGGAAGAGGGAGGAGAAGGTACCAGAAAGGGTAGGACACAAAAGTTCAAAAGAATATATAGCCTGGCAGGAAAGGAAGAAATGGCTACCTTGGGCTTTCACCTTAAATGGAGGTTTCGGAGTTCACAGCTTATTCCAATCAGAGGGGAAGGTACTGACCAGGCTTGAGTACCCAGGCTGATTAGAAACTGTAGGATGATGAGAGTCATCCTCCACTCAGCTGTCACACTGATCTTAAAGAGCAGGACCTTCCTCTTCATTCAATGAAGTCCAATACCTCCCTATCATCTCCAAGACTGGCTGTTCCAAGCTATTTCTCTCCACAAACTGTGATTTGGTGACTCTACCTTCCTTATTGGTCTTCACACAAAACACTCCATCATCTGAGCACTGTCATAGGCTGTCCCCAGAATTCTCTCCCTCTTTATTTCCTTATCCTGGCTTTCTTCCTTCAACTCCTGGCTAAACTCCCACCTTCTCTAGGAAGCCTTTCCTGTTTCCTCTTAATCTTGGTACCTTTCTTCTGTTGATTTCCCTCCAATTTATCACACACACAAACTTGTTTGTATGTTGTTTCCTCCATTAGACTATGAACTCTTTGACAGGAAAGAGAGTGTTTTTTGCCTTTCTTTGTTTCTGCAGGGCTTAGCTCAGTATCTGGCATGTTGTGGATGCTTAATAAAGGCTTGATGACTCATTGCCCTCTATCATGTTATGAACCTCTATAAAACACATATTGTTATGTTTCATTATGGTGTGATTGTGACCCTGGGTTCTTGAGGGGCAATAGAGAACAAGCTTCAGAAGGATGTGACACCTTGGAAAGGCTTCAGGTACTATCCTAGCAAAATACTATGTATACTGTCCCAGGACTATCCTAGCTAGGCAGGTACAGAGCAACTCATTACCTGAAACTTGACCACTAAATGACTTCTTTCAGTATAGCTATGAATGAAACAGATAAACATACAAAATGGTCCTCAGTCTTGTGTGTTCCCCAGACAGCCTCCAAGGGTGATTGTGGTAAAAGAGGCAGAAAAGGGAATGGAGAATCTAAAAACTGTGTGATTCTTAGATCTAGACACATTAATTTAACTGTGAGCATTCTAAAGATGAGCTATTTTGAGTTGATGAGCACTACGAATGGTGAGTAAGCCTGGGTATTGAACAGAAGGAAGTGCTTAGGTTAGATTACACTAGGAAAACTCTATGAGGCTTTCAATTATCTCAAACTTCTCTCTGTTGTTCTATGTTTTTTTTTCCCTTTTGGAGGGCAATTAGGGTTAAATAAGTTGCCCAACGTTACATGGCTAGTTTTTTTGTGTGTGTGTGGGTGTTAAGTGTCTAAGGCCAGAACCGAACTCAGGTCCTCCTGACTCTGGGGCTGGCATTTTACTCCCTGCGCCACCTAGCCACCCCTATTCTATGTTTTTAACACCAATATTCTCCACCAACCAATTAATGAATCAACAAAGATTAAATACTTAATATGTGCTAAGTGCTGGGAATACAAAGAAAAGGAAAATAATCTCTGACCTTAGCTTAGATTTTTTAATGGGAAAGGAAAAAAACAACATAAACAAAAACATAAATATACATAAATAAAGACTACATGGAGGCAATCCCAGAAGGGACAACACTACTAGAAGGGGGATAGGAATGGAGAAGGGGAAGGGGGAGGGGAGGGACAGGAATGGGAGAGAATCACCAGGAAAGGCCTCCAGGAGGAGATAGCACTTGAAATGAGTCTTCAGAGATCTAGGAATTTGAAGTTATAGGGGAGAGCATTCCAAGCATGGGGGATGGGAGTGTAGCAAGCAAGTAGGACAGCATAGCTATATTGCAGAATATGAGGAAGTAAGTAGAATATAAGAAGATTGGAAAGGTATGCCAAACAAAGAATGCTAAATTTGAGAGTATAGATGAAAAGTTGGTGGTGCAGGACTGGAGCTCAGAACAGAGATGAGGGCTAGATCTGATTATCATCTGCATAGACATAATTAAACCCATGGGAGCTGATGAGACTACCAAGTGAGAAAGCATAGAGAGAAAAGAGAAGAGAGCCCAGAACAGAGCTTTGGGAAAAACCCAGTTAGTGGGCATGACATAAATGAAGATTCAGAAAAAGAAACTGAAAAGGAATGGCATTGGCTACAAAAATCACAACTGTAGTTGACCTAAAGGGCAGTGGCAAAACTCATGGTGAGTATGATCAGGCTACAGCATATTACCAATGAAGACTTACTGTAAGTGGCCAAAAAATCATCAATCATACAAATAAGTGAGCAGATCGTGTACAAAGAACAAACCTGAGTAATATACTGGTATCCATATGGACAAGACTTGTAGAAGAAGAAAAGATGTGAATGAGTTTCAATATTTAACAATGAAGAAAGTGCTCATGCTGATGAGGTCACAAATTAATTGACATACTGAAGTACGTGTTTATTAATAGTCTATTCTGTATTGCTGCATCATTACCAGGTCATTTTGAATATTTGTGTATGTGGCATATTGCTCCCACTAGCTTATAAACTCCATGAGGTCTATGTCTTAGTTACCACCCCATTTTCCCACAATGTTGTTCCATAGGCGTTGACAAATGGTTGCTGGATGATAGAAAGAAGGAATTTATTACCACTGAGCCACCAGTCTCCTGCTGGATTTTGCGCTGTAGCTGCGTGACTCGCCTCCGGGCTCCCTCAATCTGTTCCTCCAGCAGACTGGCAGGATTACGACTGTACACCTCTTGGAAATGCTGGGGAGAGGAGAGAGGAGAAAAGAAAATAGAAAAACGTGATGATGAACGTAGGAACTACCATTAGGAAGTACCATCGGTCACAGAAAGGCCATGAAGAGAGAATTCCCTACTAGCAGATGATGATCCTCATTATTAGAAGAAGAAATCAATAACCAGAAAATGACATTTTGACCCACATGTACAAAATGATTTATAGTAGCTCTCTCTGTGGTGGCCAAGAATTGGAAATTGAGAGGATGCCCACCAACTGGGGAATAGTTGAACAAGTTGTGGTATATGAATGTAATGGAATATTACTGTGCTATAAGAAATGATGAGCAGGCAGACTTCAGAAAAACCTGGAAAGACTTATACGAACTAATGCTGAGTGAAGTGAGCAGAACCAGGAGACCATTGTACACAGTAATAGCCACATAGTTCGATGACTGACTTTGATAGACTTTGCTCTTCTCAGCAATGCAAAGATCTCAGACAACTTCAAAGGACTCATGATGGAATATGCCATTCACATCCAGAGAAAAAACTGGGAGTCTGAATGCAGACTGAAGTATAATATTTGCTCTCTCTCTTTTGTTGTTGTTTTTGTTTTATTTTTTTCTTTCTTGTGACTTCTCCCATTCATTCTAATCTTCTTTACAATATTACTGATGTGAAAATGTTTGATAGGAAAGTATATGTAAAGCCTTTATTGGACTGCAATGCTCTCTTGGGGAGGGAAGCAGAGAAAATGTAAAATTCAAAAGCTTATGGAAATGAATGTTGAAAACTAAAATTAATTAATTAACTTTAAAAAAGGGGGTCTTTAAAAAAGTATTTGAGATTTTAGATTATTTTTTAGATAGTTTTGCTAAATTATTAATCAATGATTTGATAAGTGAACATCACTCACTGTGATTTTGTTTGGCATTGCTTTATTTATTTACTTTTTACTCATCTGTCCTTGTTGAAGTGATATGGCACACCATGAATCAGAATGAGACAATCTCTCAGTAAGTACACTACTCTGGGACGCCAGGGACTAAATGGTACTAAGGCATAAGTTTTTAAAAATCATCTTTACTTCTATTTTACTTTCTTTCACTGAGTGCTGTTAGCTTCCCCACTCCAAGGAAGGAGTAGAAGTGTTGTCTTAGTTTTGGTGGTTGGTTTGGGTAAGTTCTACATACCTGGACCCTTTGTAAAGTGTTTTGTTTGTACACATACTGTCCTAAAGGATTATTTGTATTAATTTCTCCTTGAGATAATGTCCTGTAATTCTGAACGTCATCCTTTATGATTTGTAAGCTCACACTTCTCATATCATCAATAAAAAGCAAAGGTGCTAAAATGTAAAAAAAGAAAAAAAAAAAGGATTTGGGTCACAGGAGTGGGGAGGGAGAGATCTGCATATTTTGCAGGGGTATTTCCAAATTCCATTCCCAACTGCTTAGCTTAGCCAGTCTCTTCCAGAAAGCCCTCAAGAGTATATGGTCCTCTGAGCTCCTGGGCATTCAGTGTGAGCACCATTCACCTTGGCACTTTACCACATACTGCCCTGTGCTATGATTGAAATGGTTCTCCTATATGTTGTCTCTCTAGCAGAGGCTATGTTCTTTGAGGGCAGGGAAAGTAGTTCATAGTTCTGCAAAGTTAACAGCTAGTGAAACTGATCAAATGGTGATACCTTACATTTTCTCTTACCAGAAGGGGTGGGTAGTGGGTGAATCTGACATCTCCTATGAGGTTCAACCAACATCAAGGGCCAACATCAAGGGCCTATAATGTGCAAAGCACAGAGGAAGGAGACTCGCATAACAATAGCTCCTATGAACATGAAAGGCCTCAAGGTGCAAGAAACAGATGCCTTCACCTTGGAAGGCCTGCATTCAAAGCCTGCCTCAAGCACATACAGGCCATGTGATCCTAAGTGAATCAATGAACTTCTCAGGCAATGCTCTAAGGCCAGAAGCCATAGAGAAAATACCAGCCTTCATTGATAGGAGATCCCTCATTGGGGACTATGCCAAATTAATGCAGTCCGAGGTCCAGTCTCCATCCCTATCCCATTATCTATATAAACATTTTAAAGTCTATAGAATTTCTGCTTTATACCCATTATTCCAAAGATAAAGTGCCTGTTCTTAAGTTGCTGACAGCCTCAAGACACCCACTCTTGTCAGGAAGCAGTACAAGGCTGTGTGACACCTACTTCTGCTTATCCCCTTACATTCTATGCCATGGTACTTTTGTCCTCAGTCTGGGCTTCACAGTTCTTGACACTGTCCAACGGGATGACCTATTAGTGCTCACTCTTCTAGTCACCATCACTAAAATCCTTTTAAATCAAACTCTAAGGGTCACATATCTTCTTTTGAAATCTTAGAATGCTGTTAATTGTGTGTAAGCCATCAGCTGAATCTTGCAAGTGTGCTGTCAAAAAGTTCTTCATTCTAATAGGATTTGCACTCTAAGTTAATTTATGCCTGTTAATATGTTGTTTACAGATTTAAACAATATTAACACCAAGTAAGATCTTAGACATCAGATACTCCAAACCTTGATTTTATTGAAACTTTTGTTTCAGAACAGAGTACATATTAACTATATGATGTAAGGTAAGAGGTAAAGTAAATGAGCATGAATGGACAAAAAAGAAAGACCTCATTACAAACACGTAGAGTCCAAGAAAACAAATCCCACTTTGTCCATGTCTGAAATACATGTCTCTTTCTGCATTTTAAGTTTATCACTTAAACTAGCAAGAGATGAGCTATATGATGCTTCATTTCTGGTCTTTTGGGCACACCTTATCAGTTTGGTTTTTTTTTTTTTCTGGAGGGCAATTGGGGTTAGGTGACTTGCCCAAGGTCACACAGCTGGGTTTTTTTTGTGTTAAGTGTCTGAGGTCAGACTTGAACTCAGGTCCTCCTGACTCCAGGGCTGGTGCTCTTCTCACTGCACCACCTAGCTGCCCCTCATTTTATCATTTTATTGACCAGAATATGAAAGTCTTTCAGAGTTGTTTTTCTCTACAATGTTGCTGTCATCATATAAATTGTTCCTCTAACTGGCTCACTTCACTCTGCATCAATTCAAACAAGTCTTTCCAATTTCCTCTGAAAATGACATTTTATCATTCTTTATGGTACAATAATATTTCATTACATTCACATACCAAAATTTGTTTGTTGTTTGTCCTTCATTTTCAAAGAGAACCAGTGACATCATGGGGCATGTCTTGACTTGCATGTGAATTGGATTTAAGTGAGGCATCATTGCACAAAATTATCAACCTGTCTTCCTGTCATTGAAGTCTAGTGGCAAGACAAAAGTCAGCATGACTCATGATGGCCCAGGATGCAGTGGATGACCTTGGCATCTTAGATACTTGACCAAGCTCTAAGCACCCCACAGTGCCTGCTTTAGTCACCTTTATGGCTGTTAGAACAAATTTTTCTCCACTGAGCGAAGTTCACTAGTAGAAGTCTTCATATGCTTGGGGGTAGACATCTCCCAAACTCACCTATGGGTTTGAGGCCTGTTGGTGTATGGTATATTCATGGAGGACAAGCATCTCTGGTGAGGGTTTGCCGAGCCTTTTTCAGGTCTACTTGTCTACTCATCTACTCTTGGTATACACCTATCACTCACCTCTCACCTGTGGCTCCAAGAAGCTATGTATGGACACTATTTAAAAGAGATGCTCTAAATATTTCAGTACATATAGATCCTTTCCTCTTTCTTTGATCTTTTTTCACTGTAGACCTAATAGCCAAATCAATAGATATGCAGAGATTGATGAGTTTCTGAGCATAGTTCCAAATTATTTTATAGAATGGCTGAATCAATTCACAGCTCCACAAACAGTGTACAAATGTGCCTGTTTTCCCACAGTCTTTCTAATATTTGTCATTTTCAACTCTGCTGGGTATAAGATGGGATCTCAGAATTGCTTTTATTTGGGGGCAGCTGGGTGGTACAGTGGACACAGCACCAGTCCTGGAGTTAGGAGGACATGAGTTCAAATCTAGTCTTGGACATTTACTAGATGTGTGACCCTGGACAAGTTACTTAAGCCCAAACCCCCTCACCCCGCCAAAAAAAATTACTTTAATTTGTACTTCTCTAATTATTATGTGGAACATTTTTTCATATGGCTGTTAAGTTTAGATTTCTTCCTTTTGAAAACCTATTCAAATTCTTTTACCGTTTATCCACTGGGGAGTAGCTCTTTTTCTTAGAAATTTGAATTAGTTCCTTAAATAGAAGACTCTCACCAGAGAAACCTGCTGTAAAGATTTTTTTCCTAGTTGCCTATTTCTCTTCTAAAATGTTTAAATTTTGTATAATTAAATTTGCCTGTTTTATTTTGTTTAGTCTATCTATCTATTTCTCATTTGTTTAGTCATGAAATCTATTCCTATTTGATATTATCAAAAAATATGTTTTTCCTTCTCATTTTTTAAGGTGTGATTTGTTTTACATCTAGGTATATATCCTTTGGAGCTTATTTTGGATTATGGTGTAAGTGTGGATCTAAATCCAATTTCTACCATACCACTATTCAGTTTTTCAGAAGTTTTTATCAAATAAGAAATCCTTCTCCCAATAACTATAGTCTTGGAATTTATCAAACACTATGCTATTGTGCTTATTTCCTTCTGTATTTTGTGTACCTAATCTATATCATTTTTTATTTTTTTAACCAATGTCAAACTATTTCAATGATTAATGCTTTGTAGTACAGTTTATGATGTGGTTCTCATAGACCTTTCCTTTACACTTTTTCATTATTACCTTTGAGGTTCCTGTTAATCTAACATTTATAGAACAATAGCAGATAGGTAGAGCTTTAAGGTTTGCAAAACATTTTACATACATTATCTCATTCGATAATAGATACTATTTTGTTCTCATTTAACAGATGAGGAAACTGAGGCTCCGAGGTTTGTGATTTGCCCATGGTTAAGAAACCCTGCACTATACCAGGATGCCTCTATGATTGTATTGTGACTGCAATTCTATGTATTAGCCCCTCAAAATAGGGACTGTTCAATTCAAGTTGTTTCCTCTCACAAACCTTGCTTACACTCTTCTGAAGAGGGATACTTCTGGTTGTCTTAATTGGTACCAGGCCACTATCACAGGGTTCGAGGAAGGAAAGGGAGAGCATAATAAGTGAAGACTATGGTCTGGGTAGACAGTACCTGTAACTCCTTCTCCTCCTGCCTCAGCATATTTCGTAGGATCTGGGTGGCATGCTTCTGCACTTCAGGGTCCTTGGAACAGAAGAAATATCAATGGTAAGGCTTAACAGAGTCACCTTGGAAACCTGGGTCCCTCCTATCCATTAATCCTAAGAATAACAGTCAAGATATGGTTTTATTATGGGCAGATTCTGCATCATAAATATGTTCTACAATCCTGACCACTCTGTTGGGATTTATTAGCAGATATAAAATGTTATTTTACTTTCAATTCCCACAGTTCTTGGAAGCTTAGTGTCTTTATTTCATCTAGCCTTGTGAAACTGCCTTCCATTCTTCCCCCTCCCGCCCTGTCTTCCAGAACTCCCCCACCTCCAATTCTGCTTTAATCACATCTTTTTCCCTCTTTACATCTCACTTTTGTGAACCTCTTCACCAAAATTTTTTATCTCTAGCATGGAATTCCTACCCTTCTTGTCCCTACTCATCCTTGTCTTTCTCCTTCCCAAACCTTACTTTCCTCCTCCAAGACAATTCATTTGATTAAGACCTCTTCTCTTAGTCCACAGCTCTACTGCACATCCCCTTAAACCTTAGGTACAGAATTTGCTTGCTGTTTATCTGCAATCATTTCCACGTCTCTGTTGTTTTACTGCTCTGCTTTTTCTGTCACGAATCCTGTCTCTTCTACATTTCCCACCTCTCCATCTTAGAATGAGAATTCCCAAGTACAGGGCTCTGAACACAGAGCAATTCAATAAATGTTGAGGAATTAAACAAGAATAGTTGAATAGTAAACAACAAGAAGGAAAGTAAGGCATGTAGAAAGTGCCCCCCTTTGGTTTATCTTTGCAGGTATATCTCCTCAGCTTCCCTCTACATTACTATAACTTAAGCAAAATCCTTCCAATTCTACCTGCTCTCCAACACTATGAAGAAGACTTTAAAAGAAACAACAAAAGGCCCGAGTCTGAGGAGAGCAAACAGAGCCGTTACCTGCAGGGGCTTGGGCCCGGTGATGCGCTGTGGAGGCGGCAGAGGGGGAGGTGGTGGAGGTGGAGGAACAACTGGGATTACCCGGGAGGGTCCTAGTGAACCTGGGTCCTGCTGGAGCCCAGATACCCCAGAAGATGAAGAAGAAGAGCCCAAAAGAGTCAATGCTACATAAGCCCCAGCTAGAGAAGAAAAAGAAAGAAAATCATCAAGAGGCAGAGGGAATGGTTACCCCCTTCCTTTTAAGCTGCGGTTTGGCAGATGAACTGCTCTTAATTCATAGTTCTGTCTATACCGTCTCCTTACCATTCCAATCCTATTCTTTCCCTTCCCATTACACCTCTTCTAGCTCACTCCCTTCTTCTCCAACCAAATCCTTCTTCCCTTTCTTTGTATCCTACCAAGATGTATCTAATCTCAGCCAGTCAATCCCCTTCTTCCCTCCTTTAACTCCTTCCTTAACATTTGCTGCTTTTGTTTAGTCTTTGCTGGGTTGATGCCAGAAGGCCACTCATGTAGACTCAGCTGCTGTGCCTCCCAAGTTGCTTCCTAAGACTACCTCTTTCCAGGACAGAAAGGGAGAGAAGACTAAACTATAAATAGTCCTGGGTATAGGGACTTTATTTTTGTGCCTTTACTGGAGCTCAAAAGTATAATACAAATGATAATAAAGCTATCTGAAGAGACTGACAGTGTAAAATAGTGAAATGGTATGTGAAACAGTGAAATGGAAACTGCAGCAGCCTAAGCCAATTACTCCACGCCAAGATTCAAGAGCTTTTTGGCTGCTCTCTCTCTCTCTTCTCCCCTAACTCAAACCATCTTAGTCCATTCACTCCCTTGCTCTTTTCAGCTGCCCAGCTCCTTCCAACTCACATTTGATGAGCTTCACTACTTCCAAGTGTGAACTGTTGGTCACCATGGTGCCATTTACCTGTTGAAGTTAGAAAAAGAGTATCAGGGTTATAGAGACAAACCTAGATGATCTTGTTATAGGTTTAAAGCTCCCTATGACCTCCAAACAAATCCTACCTGAGACCAATCATTCCTTGCACTATTGATTTGTCCCCACCTATCCCTGTCTCTCTCCTTTTATTACATTTCCTTTATGTAGTCTATAGCTGATTGTGTTTGGTCACTCCAATAAGGCTGTAAGCTCTTATATTTTAAATAAACTTTCACAACACTAGTTCTGAATGCGGTAGTGAAGGGAGAGAGAGGTGCTTAATATTTGTTGCTGACTGACATAGGCCCAGCAGCACTTGCAGAATGAAGACCCTTCCAACTTGAGTCTCCTCAATAATTTCAAGATTCTCTTATGGAGAAAATAGCCTAAGAAGAGCTTGATAAATTATAGAATGACAGAGCTGGAATGGCCTTTGGAGAGCACCTAAAGCAGTATAAACTCAAACAGAAATGGATCCCTATGAGCTCATACTAACTTAGAAAACCACTTATTAACATTATCTCTGTTGTATTATATTTATTTTGCATTTCCCAATTACATTTTAATTAGGTTCAACAGCATGATGTGACACTTCTCATCTAAACCCTTCATTTTATAGATGAAGAGACTGAAACCCAAAGGAGGTTAGAAACTCTGTGGAAGTTACACAGTTCATTCATTTTAATAGCAGAGCCAGGACTACAACCCATGTCTCCTGACTCCCAAAAGGGATGAGTGAAAGAGGAAGGAGAAGACTGATCTTCATTTGCCAGACCCCCTGAAAGCAGTTTTATGGATTCAAAAGGGAACTAGAAATGGAAAACAGGTGTCTTGATAATAGTTCTCTCCTTCATGATATACACATCACCTTCTCTCCTTCTTTCCTACCCAAACATTCCCTATTCTTCACTCAGAAGTGGATGACCTTCTGCTCCGAGACAAATGGAAAGCATAAAGAAAAGCTGCCTTGTCCCTCTTGCCACCTTTCTGGGAGCTGACTCACTTTGATGATTCGATCACCCTCCTTTACACCAGCTTTCATGGCTGCACCTCCTGTAATGAAAAGACAAAGTATAACCAATTTCTCCCACAAACTTCTAAATCACCCTCACTGAGTCTACCAGATACCACAGACTTGCCCATCTGTGTCTTCTCTTTGCCTAAGTTTTACCTCACTTGACTTGCCTTAGCTAGGTGCCTCAGGGGCTAGGGTTAAGCCCTGCTATCTCTTCTATTGTCCAATACCTCCACTGCATCACTGGTAAGAAGTACAATTCTCATTATAGAAAGTGAATTATCTGAAATTTCCTCCCTTCCCATTTCTACTGTTCAGCCTAGACAAAAGGATTAAGGTGGTGAGGAGGGGGAAATGGGAGTGGGAGGCAGCACACAGGTAGTTGGGGCCAGGCACTGGGGAGGAGTGAATGCAGGTAGGAATGGATTTGAATAAGGAGTGTATCTTACAGCCTTCGGTTAAAAAAAAAAATTACTTCTCAATAAAGCATTCTTCTTGACCCTTTTCCCCAGAGTGAAGAATTAAAAGTTGAATGTATTAAAGATGACCAACAATTCTCATTCACATAATGCTTAAGGTTTAAAAAGTGCTTTCCTGGGGCAGCTAGATGGTGCAGTGAATAGAGCACCAGCCCTAAAGTCAGGAGGACCTGAGTTCAAATCCGAACTCAGACACTTAACACAAAAAGTAGCTGTGTGACCTTGGGCAAATCATTTAACCTCAATTGCCCTCCAAAAAAGGCAAAAAAAAAAAAATCTACAAAGTGCTTTCCTAAACTATCTCCTTCTGAGGTAGGCAGTCCAAGTGTTAGTATCCCCATTTGCTAGATAAAGAAACTAAGGCTCAGGGGTGGCTAGGTGGTACAGTGAAGAGAGCACTGGCTCTGGAGTCAAGAGGACCTGAGTTCAAATCTGGCCTCAGACACTTAACACATACTAGCTGTGTGATCTTGGGCAAGTCACTTAACCCCAATTGCTCTGCCCTCTCCCCTCCAAAAAGCAAAAAAAACCCAAAAAAAACTAAGGCTTAGAAAGATTACTTGACTTGTCCAGAGATACATAACTAATAAATGTCAGAGCCAGGACTGATACCTAGGTCCTTCTGAACAAATGAATGAGTAAAGAATTTATCAGGTGCAAAGCACTCGTGACACAAATAAAAAATAGTCCATGCTCTCCAGGAGCTCACATTCTAATAGGGGAAACAACACATACAGAAGGTTTCAGCTACAAGTCATATGGAAAAGTCCCATGATTTTAGCTTCCTTCCAATTCTAAAAAAACAGTGCTCCACCATTATATCATGATGCTTCTAACACTTAAGTAATAAAATATTAAGAGTGTGACTTGCTCTCTACCTACTGGACATTTCAAACTGGATGTGCCATAAGCACCTCAACTCAACAAGTCCAAAACAGAACTCATTATCTTTTCTCCCCAAACCACTCCTCTTCCAAAAATTTTTGTCCTGCAACAACTATCCTTCCAATCACCCAAGCTTGCAACCCTCAGTGTCATGCTGGATTCCTCATCTCCTTTTTCTCACAAGTCCACTCTATTGCCAAAACTTGTTTCTACTTCCACGACATCTTACACATCTATCCCCTCCTCTACACTCACACAGCTTGGTAACTGGCTAGGCTGGAAAAGTCATTTGGGGCTAGATTATGGAAAGCTCTATATTGGCTGTGGTAGAAAATATAAAATCTGACATTTAACATGTTTCACAATGGTGGTCCCATCCTATCTCTCAAGTCTTATTACACATGATTCCCCTTTATGTACATTGTGGTTTAATCTAGCTGGTCTTCTCACGGGTCCTTATGTAGGATTCTCATCTCTTTGCCTTTGCGATAGATGTGTCACTCATGCCTGAATACATTCCCTCCTCACCTCTGCTTCTTAGATACCTCTTCCTTCATGGTTCAGAGTAAGCTTCTATAGGAAGCCTTCTTGATTCCCCCAGCTTCTGGTGCTTATAGTTTTTATAGCTGGAAGGAACCTCAAAGGCTATCTAGTCCAACTCCTTCATTTTACTGCTCAGGAAACAGGATCAGAAAGGTTAAATGACTTGCCCAGGAAACAAAGCTAGTGCCAAAAGGCTATTTAAGGGCTTTTATTTGGGGTAACTAGGTGACACAGTGAATAGAGCACCGGCCCTAGAGTCAGGAGGACCTGAGTTTAAATCCTGCCTCAGACACTTGACACACTGCAGTGTGACCTTGGGCAATTCACTTTTGCCTTCCCCCCTCTACAAAAAAAGAGAGGAAATTCCAATAGGAAAGAATGAAGTCAGACAGCAAGAAGCACTCTCTGAATATGAGTTAAGCAAGAACGTTTTTCTATAAGGGTATCAAATTTTTTAAAAAAAATGAGATCCTTCTTGACCTAGCCTAGATGGTTAATCACAAAATCTCAGAAGAGTCCTCTCAGGTGACTAACTATATGGTCATCTGATTCAACCCCTATCGCAACAATTCCTTCTAGTGTCTCTGATCAGTGGTCATCTCTCTGCTTGAAGACTTCTAATGAGAAGGGGCCCATTCCCTCCAAGGCCAGTCATTCTATGCTGATATTTTCATTTTTAGAGTTTTACCTTCCATCTGCCTTTCTGCCTTCACCCATCACTCCTATTTTCGCCCTTTGTTGTCAAAAAGAACAAATAAAATTCCTCTGCCATATGACATCACTTCCAATACAGGAATAGGAATAAGTTATCCTGCTTGGAGAAGAAATACAATAACTTCATACTATTTGGTGTTTTGTTTAATTAATAATGAATATGAAGGTGGCAGAAAAATCCACTAAACACACAGACTAAGAAAAAGGAAACCCTAAGGGTTGTCCACTTCAAATCCATGACCATATTAGAATTTTAGTCCCCCTACGGAATGTTCACTTTCAAATATCTTCTAGAAACTGGCACTACTATAATTTGACACCGGATTCTTGCCCCTGCCCTTTCTGGGTCTGCCACCATTTTTAAGTCTGTGGACTGGTGCAGAGAAAGACTGAGGGCTGCTGACATGGCATCTTTTGAAGCATTTCCCTATTCTTTATATTAAATATCCCAGTAATAGTGACTGCTAGTCAGCACCACTAATCTTGAAGTTACTGCTAGCAAAGCCTTGGGGAAAAGTGCAGCCTTTGTAGTTCTAATCCCTTTATTTCTGAAAATATATCTGCCACTTATAGTAAAGATCCAAATATCTGACATCCTCAGCTAATTTACACACTTCACAAATAAGACATTTCTTCATTGTCTCCACCCCACACCACAGTCCACCCCAAAATTTTCTCCGAAACTGTTTGGGGAAAATTATTTTCCCCCTCCCATCTTTTGGTGTAGGTGAAAGAAGATGAGAAGGACTAAGTTAGAGACTTGGTGATTCATAGTACTGAAGAGAGCCTCAAAAGTTCAAAGTTGTCCCAATCCCTGTTTCAGCCCATGACCTCCCCATCCCACCTTACTACTCCTCAGTCAGCTCCACTCTTCTCAGAGACCTTCCTACCACCACCGTGGGGCTTCTCATCTCAGCTGCCCCTACCCTTGTCTCACTAATACTATCCCTCATTTTTAATAGCACTTTCATAGACATTTTTACTTAATTCATTTGCTGGCTGCGACCTCCTACCTATGTCTGGCCTTTCCCACATGCTACCTAGTGCATCAAGCTGTTTCCCTTCTGTCTTAGACTGTTTCTGAAATATAATTCCTTCCAGGAATCCTTCCTAAACTTTCCAGGGGAAGATGATACTTTTGTCTACTAAAACCTACCCAGATTAAGAGCTTCCAAAGATGCTTTCCTCCTATTTGCCCTTTAGTTGTAAACCCCATTTTGTAGCACTTTCCCCACAAGAGCCCAGTGAGGTAATCATTACGCAAGTATTATTATAAGAAGCCCAGAATTAATCTTATTTGAAGACTTTTTCCTGTGTGTGTCTAATTACAGTCTCTGCATATTTCTCTATATTAGTCTTTCCACTTCAGATTATAAGTCCCACTACCACTAAAATAGTAAATGTGGCTGACTTTTTTTCCTACATTACTTAGCACAATATGTACTGATGGGCTTAAAAAAAAAAAAAAAGGCTTCTGCCTTCTGAATTCCTCCTCCTCTTCCCTAAGTGGTATTCTTTTAGTCCAATTGTGCATCTGCCCAGGTGCCTTTCTTTCCTTTCTGCAATTTTCCATTAGAAATAAGTCAGTATTAAGTTGACCCCAAGGACATTCTGCCTTAGTGTTCCTCAGTCTCCTCTATGGAGTTGGTCCCACACTGGGGAAACAAACCCAAATCGTTCAAAGGCATCTTAGCAGCCTGCCTTTCCCTCCCTTCCCCTAGTATGTTACTCTTTTACAAAAGAGTAAGACATGTGCACACAAGGTGCTATCACTATTATTATTATCCTCCAGGCAGGGAAGCTGGGACAATCACCAGGCCGGACAGACTGCACCAGGACGATGCGATCACCACTGACTGTGAAGCCAAAGCCATGTTGGTCCTTCTGGATGATGACACACCGTTGGACGAGACCTGGGGAGGGGAAAGAGAGAAGCGTAGGGACAGAATCAGAGGCTCCAATCACCTATCAGTCATGGGGCTGGGAGTTGGATGGTTAGGGCAAAGGAGTCAAGTTCAGTCAAGAGATAGCTCCAGTAGGCTGTCCTACAGAAAGCTTTTCTGGACTAACTTGGACTAGCTTCCCCTAGGCCCATCCTGCCCAAATATGCAACTAACTATGGTGACCCTACCAGTGACCTATAAAGGTACTTACCATTTCCTTATATACAATATAAAAAGCTATTCTTATCTATAGGAGCACTCAAACTGTGTATGCTCTCCTCTGCCTGTTTGTATGAGAACTGTTGTTGTAACCAAATTATAAATTAGGTTGCTGGAGGGCGCACACTAGGCAACCCTGTCAGGGTTTAGAATTAGAACTCAGTAACCCCCCAGTAATGAAGTTCTTATAGACTACAAGATCTGATATGAGCTCCATTGTACCATCTGAATGATGCTCTCCATTTCTGTCTGTCCACATTGAGCCAAGTCACTCAGAATGACCATGGTCTCTTATTCTGTGCCCTTTCCTACCACTGCCATCAATCAGAATAAAGCCAGACCCAGCAAAGAAGGAATATTACAGATTCTTTACAGCTGGAAGGGACTTCATTAATCATCTAGTCTGTCATTTTTGGATGAGGTCAATGAACTCGATAAGTGAAAATAGTTTTTCCCCCCCTTAAACACACATATATCCCTCATATCAAAAAGGTAAGAGAAAAACATGACTCACTGACATACAACTGTATATAGGGTGTGAATATTTGTTATATGAGCTGCTGATAAATGTGGGTCTACATGGCAGGTAAGGATGCACGTAGGTAAGCTGGATATGTTTGTATTTATGATCCAGGGTGGTTACCTGTGGTCTCACAGGAGTCAGAAGATTGGCGGTGGTGGTCAAGGGTCTTTTGCTCAGGGGATGAATCACTCAGGGAAGACAGGTTACTTAACCTGGAGAAAGAAGAGAGAGAGAGGAAAGAGAGGGGAGGGGAAGGGAAGGAAGGGCAAAGCAGAGGGGAGGACAGTACAGAGAGGGAGAGCAGAATAAAGAGGAAGAGAAGGGGAGAGGAGGGGGGAGGGGGGAGGAGAGAAAGAGAATTGGAGAAAGGAGAGATAAGCTGAGGAAATTCCACTTGACAATGCCTAAGGGGATACCCACCCAGAGAGTTATAGACATTGATGATCCCACCCAAAACCCTGCTTAACCCAGGAGGAATAAAGCAGTTTCATCAACATCAATGACAACATAGCCTCTCCAGAGTCCTAGGGTACTGGAACCTTCATGATATTTCTAAAACCCAGCAGAGGTTAAAAACAGTTACGACCCCTCCCAGCACCAGGAGGAAATAAAAGACAACAAAGAGGAAGAGATGGGTGCTCACACACTGTGCTGAGTCTTACCAGGCTGTAATAGGGCTGATGGAACAGAACGAAGCAGCAGAGAGAATGAACGTGGGAGAAAGACAAGGAAAAAACACACAGCTCATTAGTCTTATGGAATGGTTTGCAAAGGGAAAGGAAAACCAAAATGTAGGCAAGTATGATGCTGGATCAAAAAGAGAACATGCAGAGGGCAGGGGATGGCATCAACTGGAAGAGACAACCTTATTTTATATCTGCAAACTCCACCAGTGTGAAAGGGGAAACCCCCAAAAGGCAAGTGAACATTTGCTGGAGGCCTGTGGGATAGCGTGAACTCTGCATTTTTTTTCTGAAGGGGGGGAAGAGCAATGAAGTGCACAAGCCCAACTCTTCCAGACTACCCTAGGGCCCCTTGACTGAAGGAACTAGAAACCATAAATCCATGCATTCCTAGGCCAATGAGCCAGATCCTGGATATTGTGACTATAGTCAGAGAAGTCCCAGGACTGACACAGATCCTCATTGTAGCTGGCCCCTGAAACTACTGAACTACAAAGAAAAGGGAATATGAGTTGCTTAGTCCCCCACTGCTACTGCCACTTAAAAGGCTGCTTACTTACAACCTTCCCAGAGTCCCTCTTACCTTGATAACTGAGACTGCTTTTTATTGGCTGGTCTAAGAGACAAGAGATCAAAGGGTGCCAAGGAAGAAAATATTGTAGAGCCCAGGAGGCATCAATGTAGGACAAGAGGGGAAAAGAGAGGGAGAGAGAGAACACAAGATATAAACCAGACAAGACAGTAAAGATGTAAAAACATAACAAAAGTAAGAGCTATACATAGGACAGGGTTAGTCTCTGCTCTTTTAAGGCTGCATGGGCTCTTCAGTGGCTATATCTGGCATATAATGCTAAAGGATCAATCTGGGAATTGCCCAGTGGCTTAAACACATATTTAAGGGAAAAAAATGGGTATCAACTTGACAAATAACATATTTTCACGCAAAAAGAACAGAAAAGGGAGTTTATATATGAAATCATGAAAATCATTTATATTATGTACAGCTTTTTTTAAAAAGTATATATTAATTTTTTATTTTATTTTTAAAATATTAAATGATGTTTATTTTTAGTTTACATCATTCATTTCTACAAGATTTTGAGTTACAACTTTGCTCCCCATCTTTCTCCTACCCACTACCCCAAAACAGCATTCCCACTATTTACCCCCTCCCCCAATCTGCTCTCTCTTATATCCTCCCTCATCCCCCCTCCAATGTTCCATTAGGGCAAGATGGATCTCTATACCCCAGTTCCTGTATATCTTATTTCCCACTTGTATGTAAACAAATAATATTTCTTTAAACATGTGATTTTAAAACTTTGAATTTGATTCTTTCCCTTCCTCCCTCATCACCCACCCTTACTGGGAAGATAAGCAATTCCATATAGGTTGTATATGTGTAGCTACAAAAAACATTCCCATAGTGGATATATTGTAAAAGACTGATTATATTTCCCTCCATCCTATCCCACCCCCCACTTTTTCTATTCTCTACTTTGATCCTGTCCCTTTTCAAAAGTGTGCGCTTCTAACTTCCCTCCCCCTCAACCTGCCCTCCCCTCCATCATCCCCCCTCTCATCCCCTTCCCCCCTACTCTCCTATAGGGTGAGATACCCTATTTAGTGTGTATATCATTCCCTCCCTAAGCCAAATTCAATGAGAGTAAGGTTGACCCATTCCCTTTTGCCTTCCTGTTCTTCCCCTCCATTGTAACAGTTTTCCCTTGCTTCTTCTATATGAGATAATTTACCCCATTCTGCCTCTCCCCATCTCCTCTCATTATATTCCCCTCTCACCTCTCAATTTCACCTTTTAAGTATCATGCCTTCCTATTCAATTGGTCCTGTGCCCTCTGTCTATGTACACCTGTACACATATATGCACACACTCACATATGTATTCATACACCTATATACAATATATATTAAATTTAACATCAGTACCAACGCTGTGTCCACTTGTGAATTCTGTTCTCTCCTGTGATTTAAAAAAATTTTTTTCTTCTTTTTTTATATCACTATTAATACTTCTTCCCTCCCCCCCAAAAAAAAACAAAACAAAACTCACCTGCCCTTTCTTGTAATAAATAATCAAGTAAAGTAAATCTCTTCATTGGTCACTGGTCCTAACTAGAATACATTTATCATTCTACAACTCTGGTTCACCATCTCTTGACGAAGAAGTGGAGAACATACTTCAGCACACCTTCTGACTAGCTGCTTCACTGATCAAAGTGCTCGAGCTTTTCACTGTCATTTTCCTTCTGCTGTTGTAGCTACTGTATAGCTTGTTCTGGTTATGTTCACTTCATTCTTCATCAGTTCATACAAGTTTTCTTCAGGTTTCTCTGAATCTATCCCTTTCATTATTTCTTATAACACAATAATACTCAATTACATTCATATGCCATAATGTGTTTAGCCATTCCTCAACTAATGGGCACCATTCTGTTTTCAGTTCCTTGCCATGAGTGCTACTGTAAATAGGTTTGTACATATGAGATCTTTCCCTCTCTTTGACTTCTTTGGGGTAAATGTCTAGTTGTGGAACCACTGCATACTATTAAACTATATGGAGTATAGAGGCTAATGACTTCTGGGACATATTTCCAAATTGATTTCCAGAATGATCTGGGCCAATTGACACCTCCACTGAAGAGTCTACTAATGTGCCTGTCTTTCCACAGCCCTTCCCCAGCAATTGCATTTTCCTTTTATGTCATCTTTACCAATTTCATAGATATGAGATGTTGTTTTAATTACCATTTCTTTTATAAGTAATTGAAGCATCTTTTCATATGGTTTGACTTATACTTTTTAAGGTACATTGGGAGCAATAGTAGTACTAGGAGCCCCAATAATCCTGGTCTGTTATAGGGACACCATCCCATCCTATAAAAGCCAGACCTAAACCACGTCAAGAGGAATACTTGCCCATTCCCCTCAACATGAGCCTTTTGCTATAAGTAATTAAGGGTATCCTCTGGTCATTTGGAATAGTGCTCACCAAGGGAACTATATGAGCCAGCTGAAATAAACCAGAAGCTACCACCCAGCTGGGTCCCATTAATTAACTAAGGAGCTCAACTCCAATCTGAAGCCAGATTCCTTTTCCAGCCTAAGGCCTCTAAGAGAGAGTATAAAAAAGATTAGGCAGTTGAAAATGTAGGTACTACTATCATTCTGAAAGCAAGTCTACTTTTCAACAATGTATTCACCTACAGTCAAGAAATTCATTTTTTTAGTGCAGTTGTAGCTACCTACCCTCTTCTGTTCTTACAATCACTGAATGAGGCAAATAGGACAGAAGTCATTACATTCATTTTAAAGACTAGAAAAGCAAGATCCATTGTTTGGTAGAGTTGGAAGCAGAAAAGTCAATGGATCGCCCAGTCCAATACATGTACAGCTGGATATCCATGTCTTGCCCATTTCTAGATAGAATAGGAGTGACCTAGGAGCTTCAGCTTTTGGCTATCTCCACCAATGTAGGTCTGCAACTTTGTTGTAATTTATCATCATAGAGATCTTGGGTCACTGAGATATTAAGTAACTTACCCAGGTGCAACAGTTATTATGTATCAGACTGTAGTACTTGAACCTAAGCATTTCAGGCCCCCAAGCCTGCCCCTGAGCCACCAAGTGTTGGTGGATGGTGATGATAACGATGATGACTTCATGACAGCAAAAGCTAATATTTGCAACTCTTCCTCCCCCAAAAAAAGGCAAAAAAAAAACCCTTCAATAGTTCCTTATTGGCTATAGAATCAAATAGAAACTCCTTAAAAGATGACATTTAAGGCTCTCTATAATCTGGCTCCAACCCACCTTTACAATCTTATCTCATACTACTTCTCTTCCTATACTAGGAATTCTTGCCAAACTGGACTACTAATTATTCTTAAATCTTACCCTACACTCTCCTACTTCTATATACTCGCAGGCTCATGAAATTCCTTTTTTTTTTTAAATTAAAGCCCTACTCAAATGTTGCTTTCTATTAAAAAGCTTTTCTTTGATTCTGCAAAATGACTATTAAGCTTTTTTTGAACTGTCATTTTTCTAAAGCTCTTTAGATCTGTTATTTACCCTTATCATATTCTTTTATCATACTCGCATCTGTGTCCATGTCACATAGCCACTACTAAATTATAAACTTGTTGAGGGTAGTCACTATATTGTTTCTTTAAAAAAAATTTTAATTCCCCAGTGCCTACCACTGGGTGGCTTGTACATGGCTTGGTATTAAGAAAAACCTCACATTTAGAGCTTTCTGTAAAGAGAATGGACTGAATTGGAAGGGAGTGACTTCCTATTTGTTGAAGGGTCTCAAGCAGAGCCCAGATGACCATTTGTTGTCTTTTTCAAGTCTGAGTTGGACTAAATGGTTCCCATGACTCCTTCCATAACGCAAATTCTGTGATTCTATGATAGGCATTTATTGTTTACTGAACTGAATATTTACAGACTAGAATGGAGTTTATCCAGATTTCCCTTCCATTTTAGAGAAGGGGAAAAGAAAGGAAGGCCTAGATACCATCACATGATAATAGATATTTGTTAAGCACCCTCCCCAGGGTAGCAGTCTAGTACAAAGCATTTTGGGGAGAATCTGGATTTTGTTCTATGCTCCAACACACTCACTGTATGATAATAGTCATCAGTCAATCTCAATGAACCTCAGGTTCCCCATCTGTAAAACAAGGAGAATAAATCCAATTCTACCTACCCAACAGTATTCAAATGAGGTATAGTGATGGGATGTTATTCTTTGATTAAGACATACTAGGGGGGGTGGCCAGGTAGCACAGCGAGTAAGAGCACCGGCCCCAAAGTCGGGATCGAATCCAGGCTCAGACACTTAGCATCCACCCAGAAACACCTAGCTGTGTAACCTTGAGAAAGTTACTTAACCCCAATTGCTTAGGGGCGGCCAGGTGGCTCAGTGAGTAAAAGCACCAGCCCCAGTGTCAGGATGACCTGGGGATCAGATCTGGGCTCTGATACTTAGCACCACACCCAGAAATAACTGGCCGTGTAACCTTGAGCAAGTTACTTAACCCCAATGGCTTTAAAAAAAAAAAAAACATACTTGGCCAACTGATTACCCAACCCACACCAAGTCCCTTTGATGAAATCAGAGAAGTGGCAACTAACACAGATAGCTAGGTGTTAATGTGCTATCCCTTTCTAAAGTGTTAGATAGCTTTCATGGAATTAGAAAATCAGTTGCCCATTGGTTGGCCAAAGATTGGTCACACTCCTCAAAAAGCAAGCTTGTAAATTCTGAGACAGTCAAGGCAGGGAATAGCTTCAAGAAGTAAGATACAAAAAAAAGAAAAAGAAAAATGTGACCCTTGGTAGTCTAGGGTGAAGTCATCTGAGGAAGAAGAACTCAAATCTTGAGAGGAGATCACTCTTTGCCTTTACTCCTTCCTCCTCCCCCAACCATAAGCATCAGGTAATGGAAAGGGGATGGTACTTCTCCACTCACCCATCCCTAGTCCCTGCCAATCAGTTGGCACATCTTAAAGAGAAGATACTTGCCCCAGAGGAGATAGCATACTCTGCAGGGAGCAGGCTGACTCAGTGGTGGCAGCTACAATGACTATGACCCCTGGCAGAAGAGAAGAGAAGAGAACCAACTTTGGAAAGGGGGAGCTGCCTTCGGAAGTTGAGAGTGCAGTTGTAGAGATGAAACAGACTCATTGAACCCAGCTGAGCAACATTCCCAACAGAGATGCTGCACCCAAGGAGGAACAGAGTGAGAACATCATAAGAAGAAAAAGGTGATCTGGGCCCTACAGTGCTGGAGGTATGATTTACTCAAGCCACAAGTATTCCCTACACATGTGCCCCACTTACCCACTGATGTGGGATGCATATGTGTGGGAGACTGTACTGCAGTTATATGGGTAGAGTATTTTGTAGCTACTATTTTTAATGTGCTCTCTTAGTAAAAATACTTTTCCTTTGAATTTGCTATCTGTTGGTTGAACATTACCAATAGAGGCGCATAAGTTTTGGATTTTAGCACCACAGAATACCATGATGTTAAGGTAATATCCACCCTCGGGGAGACCCAACTCATGAGTACAAGTTGGAGAGAATGAGCACTACAGATATTAGGTGTAAAATAGCTATCTAGCTGTTTTCATGAAGTATTCCTTTACAATTTAGCTTGAATTATATTCTATATGGCCTAGCAGCACTCACTAAGTAAAGAAACCCTGTAGTAAATCTTGTAAAATAAAGAATTTCCTTTAAATAACAAATCCTTCCCTAATTAATATCTGTTTTGGTCTTCAGTAGAATTTGTATTTCAATTCAACAAATACTTAGGTGCCTATTGTGTGCAAGATTGAAAAAAATTCATATACAGAATTTCCTCAAGCAGGGCCTACTTATTGGTGAAAGGAATTATAATTCTTAAGATTATTTTTGTTACTATTCTACTAAAACCCTAATCTAGTAACTTACTTTGACAAGATTCTAGACTAGATTCTCTAATGCTAGGAGAGTAGAGCACAGGCAAGTTTTACAAAGCTGAAGAGATTTTATGTACTAGCCTAGATATAGTCATACAGGTTCACAAACAGAAAGCTGGCATCAGGTAATGAGTTTTTTACAGCCTCAACAACTAATGAAACCAGCTCCTGAGGCAGACTGCAATCTCCATGATCAAGGAGTACTCAAACACTGATGAAATTATAATTCTTTTAAGTACTGAAGCATTATTATTACTATCACATTCAAAAGCCATTATGCAGATAATCCAGAATAAAAAATAATCCTCAAATTATACATTTTGTGTTTGCATATTTTGTTAATGGGGAATGTGGTAGGGAAGGAAAGATAGTTCTATAATTTTCTTTGCTGAAACTATGTTTAATGAGTTCCCATTTTCTGAGTTCACACTAGCAGATACTAACAGCAGATGTTCCAGAAGTGTGCTGCAGGGCAAACAAAAGCATGTCTTCAATAATTATAAAAAACAAAACAAAAACTGTCACAGAGAATCCATAAATTCCCCATCTTTACTATCTTGGAAAACGCTAGCATTTAGATTACATAGATGTTGCAAAAAGAACCTGCTGTGGCTGTGCCATAAATCCAAGTTTCCTTCCTCCTTCAATACTTGGTTCAAAACTCCTTTCCTTTTAGTATTTAAATATTCAGCCTATAGAGCTAAGTTATTTCACATCTGGGACTCAATTTTCTCCAAGGATCCTTCTAGCTCTAGCATTTGTCTGTGTTACCCTCGCTCCTTTCCTTCCTACCTTCCTTCCACTATGTACATTGTTAGAAGTTGGAGAAAGACAAAAAAAAAATAAAGTCCCCGCCCTAAAGGAAATTACATTTTATTGGAGGGGAGGAATACACACAGAAAAGTAAATGTAAAATATATATGCAACACCTAGGGGCATCCCCAACTTGAAGAGTGTGTCCCAAAGGTACAAGATAATCTGCAGACCCACATCCTCCAATCATAGCTTTGAAAGGTTTAAAGATATTCCTCCTACCCTCCTTTTCTTTAATAACTCTATATTTCCCAAAGATCATAGTATTCACAGATCTAGAATTAAAAGGGACTTCAGAGACCATCTAGTTCAACTCTTTCATTTTACAGAAGAGGAAACTGAGGCTCAGGGAAGCCAACTGATTTGTGAGGTCACACAGGTTTTAAAGTCCAGATTTGAATGTAGGTCCTCTGACTTCAAAGTCAGTTCGTTCTACTGTACCATACTGTCTAAACTGCTTTGATTCTCCAAAATACTAAAGCTGTCTGGAGCTCAGGACATCAAGGTCATGAACACAAGTGGCTAGCTAAGAGCCAGCCAGATGAAAATAGGATAGATTTCCCTAGGCTCCTACTTCTCCTTTGTTTCTGACCAAAGAATCCAATTTAGAGCCCTCTGACTCCTTCTCCATCTAATCCTTTGAATGAAAGAGACAACTAATTAGAATCTCTACTAAAAACAATAGCTGACATTTAATCAGAGCTTTGGGGCAACTGGGCAGCACAGTGGATAGTGCTGGGCCTGGAGTCAGGAAGACTCATTCAAACATGGCCTCAGATACTTCCTAGCTGTGTGACCCTGGGCAAGTCACTTAACCCTGTTTGCCTCAGTTTCCTCATTTGTAAAAATGAGCTAGAGAAGGAAAGGGAAAACCATTCCAGTATTCCACCCCAAATGGCATCATGAAGAGTCAAACAGACTGAAAATGACTCAACCAGAACAACAATCAGAGCTTTAAGGTTTGCAGAGCACTTTAATTACTTCATTTCAAACTCAAAAGAACCTTGAGGTAGGCATTAGAGTTATCTCCATTTCATTTAGATGTTGTGACTTGCCCACTGTCACATAGTTAGTGTCTGACTCTTGTGTCCAGGATTTTATTCTCAAGAGTCCTGGAATGTAAACATACAGTCTCTCTAAAGCAATCCAAAGCAACTAAAACAAATACATGCCTGCAAGGGGAAAACGGAGGGCAAAAGGAGGGGGAATGGGAGGAGAAGGGTCAATAAACTAAAGAAATGTTAAGTGTAGCTCAGTCCAGATTCCTGTCAGCTCTGATAAATGTATACTAGCAAAATAAAATAGCCACAGCTTTCTCTGTAAGGGAACATCTCTCGCTATAAAGTGGTGTTAAAAAAAGCTGGATACCAAGAGGCCTTAGGGGAAATGGACCTGGAAAAGAATATGGTGAAGGAGCACTAGATTGGAAGTCTCAGGACCTGCATATGACTTCTAGTTCTGTTATGTAATTAATATGTCTGACTTCACAGATGTCACTTCCGTTCTCTGGACACTTGTTTTTTCATCTGTAAAATAAGGGCCCTTCCAGTGCTACTTATTCTTACTGTTTTTTCCCTGGCTTTGTCAATCAGCAGTATTCTGACTTTAAAATTCCCCTTTTATATATTTAATAGAGGTAATCACAAAAGATAAAAGATAGTGAATTACATGAAATTGAAAAGTTTTTGCAAAAAAAAAAGTAAACTAAACAGTCAACAGGGGGAGAAAATCTTTGCATCAAATATCTGTCAAAAGAAGCAGACAAGCAGGATAGTTTTGAAAGTAACATATAGAATTTATTATATAGTTTTTTAAAAAGTGGTATTATATGAAGATTTACGATTTCCTATACAATTTCATTTGTATACTGCTGTATATATAGAAATTTTTCGGTGTTTAAGTTCAGAAAAAAAAACTAACAGAAAAAATCTGACAAGGATCTGATACATTATAAGAAACTAACAAAAATGCATATACATACAACAAAAGAAGCCATGCCCTGGATGGCAGAGTAGAAACAGGACTTCCGTGCAGCTCCGGCTCCCACCTCCTCCAATTCATGTAAAAAGTGACTAGACAAACTTTGGAACTACAGAACCCACAAAATGACACAAAGAAGCTAACCTCCTGCTGAGGACAGCCCAGCAGGCGGGCAGGAAGGGTCCAAGACAGCGCTCTGGGAACCGAGCCCAGCCCTGCTCTACCCAGAGGTTTTAGCCCCAGGGCAGGCCTGACCAGCCACAGGCTAGAGGGATTTCAGATCACCAGCAGCTGTGGCAGTTTCCAGAATTATCAACCCATAGATGCCAAGGACAAGGTGAGAGGTCAGTGCAAGTGGACTTTGGAACCTGGGAATTTGGAGTGTGATCTGGCCTTTGCCCCCAGGGTGAGAACCAGCTGAGACACCACCTCCACAGCTGTGCAGCTGCAGCCACATGGCTGCTTCAGAGATCCTGGTCTGCAGATTGTAGGGGGACCAAGCAACCAGTCTGAGGGGTAATTGCTCTTGCTTTAACCTGCTTGAATCTGGATTGCTGTCTAGGGTGGAGGTCCTGGGGTACATGAGCAGTCCGCCAGAGAGTGTGGAAGCCTCAGAGAGGGCACCCAACTAATACCTCCAGCAGCTGCAAAAACCCCAGCATTTGGGATAAAGCTCCCGTTTCTGGTGGCAGAGTTCTGTTGTGGCAAAAGGCTCAAAAGTCAAGTAACTGAGTGGCAACATGAGCAAGCAAAGGAAGCAAAGCAAACAGAGCAACCCAACTTTACACTCCTATTTTGGGGACAAAAAAGATCAAAGCATGGAACAGGAGGAAGACAGTGTAGTCGGAGCTCCTGCACCAAAAGCTTCCAAGAAAAATATGTACTGCTTACAAGCCATAGAGGGGCTTAAGAAGGATTTTGAAAACCAAATAAGAGAAGTGGAGGAAAAATTGGGAAGACAAATGAGAGCGATGCAAGAAAATTATGAAATGAGAGTCAACAACCTGACTGAAGAAAATAACACCTTCAAAAATAGTCTAACTCAGACAGCAAAAGAGGGTCAAAAATGCAATGAGGAAAAGAATGCCTTAAAAAGCCAAATTTGCCAGATGGAAAAAGAATCTCAAAAGCTCACTGAAGAGAATCATTCCTTCAGAATTAGACTGGAACAAATTGGAAGCTAGTGACTCTATGAGAAATCAAGATACTATTAAACATATCCAAACAAATGAAAAAATAGAAGGCAATGTGAAATATCTCATTGGGAAAACCACTGACCTGGAATACAGATCCAGGAGAGATAATTTAAAAATTATTGAACTACCTGAAAGCCACAATCAAAAAAAGAACCTAGAAATCATCCTTCAAGAAATCCTCAAGGAAAATTGCCCTGATGTTTTAGAACCAAAGGACAAAACAGAGGCTGAAAGAATCTACCAATCACCTCCTGAAAAAGATCCCAAAAAGAAAATTCCTAGGAATATTATAGCCAGGTTCTGGAATTCCCAGATCAAGAAGAAAATATTACAAGCAGCCAGGAAGAAACAATTTCAATATTGTGGAAATACAATCAGGATAACTCAGGACCTGGCAGCTTCTACTCCGAGGGATCGAAGTGCTTGGGATATGATATTCCAGAGGTCAAAGGAGCTAGGATTAAAATCAAGAATCACCTACCCAGCAAAACTGAATATCATGTTTCAGGGGGAAATATGGTCATTCAGTGGAAGAGAGGACTTTCAAGCATTCTTTATGAAAAAACCAGAGTTGAAAAGAAAATTTGACATTCAGATACAAGAAGCAAGAGAAGCTTGAGAAGGTAAACAGGAAAAAGAAATCATAAGGAACTTATCAAAGTTGAACTACTTATATTCCTACATGGAAAACTGATAATTGTAACTTATGAAACTTTTCTCAGTATGAGAATAGTTGAAGGGAATAGAAATGGATATATATGTATATGTGTGTGTATATGTATACACACATATATATGTCTATATAGGAGGGTATATGGGCGTATGAATACATATGTGAGTGCGTGTATACATGTGTATAGGTATACATAGACAGAGGGCACAGGACCAATTGAATAGGAAGGGATGATACTTAAAAGGTGAAATTAAGAGGTGAGAGAGGAATATAATGAGAGGAGATGGGGAGAGACAGAATGGGGTAAATTATCTCATATAGAAGAAGCAAGGGAAATCTGTTACAATGGAGGGGAAGAACAGGAAGGCAAAAGGGAATGAGTCAACCTTATTCTCATTGAATTTGGCTTAGGGAGGGAATGCCATACACACTAAATAGGGTATCTTACTCTACAGGAGAGTAGAGGGGAAGGGGAAGAGAGGGGGATAATGAAAGGGAGGGCAATCTGGGGCAGGAAGGGAAGTTGTTAGCACCCACTTTTGAAAAGGGACAGGATCAAAGTAGAGAATGGAAAAAGTGGGGTGGGTGGGATAGGATGGAGGGAAATATAGTCAGTCTTTCACAATACATCCACTATGGAAATGTTTTGCATAGCTACACATGTACAACCTATGGTGAATTGCTTATCTTCCCAGTGAGGGTGGGTGACGAGAGAAGAAGGGAAAGAATATGGAATCCAAAGTTTTAAAATCAAATGTTTAAAAATATATACATATTATTATTATTATTTTACATGTAACTGGGAAATGAGATATACAGGCACTGTGCCCTACTGGAAAGTTGAAGGGGAAACGGGAGAAGATATGGGAGAGAGCAGATTGGGGGAGGGAATTTTCAGTGGGAATGCTGTTTTGGGGTGGTGGGTAGGGAAACTTGGGGGGAAAATTTGTAACTCAAAATGAATGATATAAACTAAAAAATAAAAAAAGAGATAAAAAAATAGCATCAACCTCCCCAGATTGTGGTGAGGATCAAAAAAAAAAAAAAAGAAAGAAAAGAGATAGGGTCAAAGGAGAAAACAGAATAATTTGGGGGTGGGATAGGATGGACAGAAATATAGTTAGTCTTTCACAATATAAATACTATGGAAATGTTTTGTGTAACTACACGTGTATAACCTATATTGAATTGCTTACCTTCCTAGTGGGGGTGGGTGAGGAGGGAAGAAGGGAAAAAATCTGGAACTCAAAGTTTTAAAAACAAATGTGTTTTTAAAAAAATTGTTTTTTCAAGGAAGTTTACCTATCAGACTTGTGGAGAGGGAAAGACTATGACTAAACAAGAATTAGAAAACATTATAAAATGTAAAATGGATAATTTTGACTACATGAAATTGAAAAGCTTCTGTACAAACAAAGCCAATGTAACCAAGATTAAGAGGGAGGTGGGAAATTGGGAAAGAATCTTTACAACCTATGTCTCTGACAAAGGACTCATTTCTAAAATATACAGAGAAGCGAGTCAAATTTATAAGAATACAAGTCATTCCCCAAATGATAAATGGTCAAAGGATATGAACAGGCAGTTTTCAGAGAAAGAAATTAAAGATATCTATAAGCACATGAAGAAATGCTCGAATTCACTATTGATTAGAGAAATGCCAATCAAAACAACTCTGAGGTACCACATCTCACCAGTCAGATTGGCTAAGATGACAAAACAGGAAAACGATAAATGCTGGAGAGGATGTGGGCAAACTGGAACACTAATGCATTGCTGGTGGAGTTGTGAACTGATCCAGCCTTTCTGGAGAGCAATCTGGAATTATGCCCAACGGGCTATAAATACTTTCATACCCTTTGATCCAGCAATACCACTCTTTGGGTTATATCCCAAAGAAATCATAGAAGTGGGAGAAAGACCCATATGTACAAAAATGTTTATAGCAGCTCTTTTGGTGGTGGCAAAGAATTGGAAATTAAGGGGGTGCCCATCAATTGGGGAATGGCTGAACAAGTTGTGGTATATGCATGTTATGGAATACTATTGTGCTATAAGAAATGAGGAGCAAACAGTCTTCATATTTACCTGGAGAAGCTTATACGAACTGATGCTGAGTGAGAAGAGTAGAACCAGGAGAAATTTGTATACAATTACAGACACAACGTATGTGTGATGACCAACTTTGATAGACTGGACTCCTCTCAGCAATGCAGTGATATAAGTCAATCCCAAAAGACTCATGATGGAGAGAAATATGTGCATCCAGAGAAAGAACTAGAAAGAACTGAGTTTATATCCAGGTGGAAGCAAAATACCTGATCTTTTTCCTTCTCTTATTTGGTTTTATGTCCTCTACCATTTTTCATTCCAGCTGATACAATCCGTCTTTATAACCTGACTAATGTATAATGTGAAAGTAAAAAAAAAAAATAAAACTAGCTACTAATTTTATTTTTTTAATTGTTTTTTTACAGGGAACTGGGAAATAAGATATACAGGCAGTGAGGTATAGAAATCCATCTAAATTGTGAATAGAGGCAGCTAGGCAAGATAAGTACTAGACTTGGAGTTGGGGAAAACAGTATGAATCCTGCCTTGGTTGTGTGATCTTGGGCAGGTTATTTAACTTTTCTATTCCTCAGTTTCCTCATATAGAAGATGTAAGGATCAAATGAGATAACATATAAAGTGCTTTACAAATCTCTAAGTGATATATAAATGCTAGCCACTATCATTATTATTAAATTGTTTCATGTACCAAGCTTGAAGTACCACAGAAGAGTGAATTATTATTCATTACCATGTAACATCAGTCTCTAGCTTTCACAAGAATCTCAGCACAGAATTCAAAATTGAAAAGGCCGTCAGTGGCCACTTAGTCCCAACTCTTACGCAAAAAAAGAATCTTCTCTGCAACATAGCTGAAAGGTGGTCATCTGGCTTTTGCTTGAAGACTTCCAATGAAGGGGAATCCATCATTTCCTCATTCTACTTTCTAATAGCTCTAATTGCTGGGAAAAAAATGTTCCTTATATCAAGTCTAAATTTGCCTCTTTTTAACTTTTAACTTCCATCCATCTGTCCCCTAAGGCCAAGGGGAACAAGTCTGATCCCTCTTCCACACAACAACCTTTCAAATACTTGAAGACAAGTGTCATATCATCTTCTCCCACCTCCACCCATCCCACATCACACTTCTATTTTCTAGGATAAACATTCCCATTGCCTCAATCTGATCTTCTTATTTCATGAATTAGGCATGCTTTATCATCCTAACTGTTCTTCTATCCTTGATAAATGTGGCAACCTTTAAAAGACAGGAATAGACAGTTTTCAAAATAAGAAATCCAAGCTAGCAATAATCATATTAAAAATTTTCCAAACTGCTAAAAATTATAAGGAAATTAAAGCAGCTCTGAAGTCCCATCTCACACCTTGAATCAGAATGGCAAAGATGCAAAAATAGAAAATGTCAAATATTGGAGAGGCTAGAGGAAAATAAGCATATTAATGTACTATTGGTGGGGCTGTAAACTGGCATAGCCATTCTGAACTGTGCCCCAAAGTCACTAAACTGTACAAACTACCAGCAAAAACTTTTTGCAGGCCTATACCCCCAAGAAATCAAAGACTGAGGGAAAATACCTATAGATACAAAAATACTTGTGAACTGGAAACTAATGGGGTGTTTATTGTGAAATGGCTGAACAAATTATGGTATATTAATATAATGGAATAGCACTGTGCCATAAGAAATAATGAAGAGGAGAGTTTCAAAGAAACTTGAGAAAATTCTGATGCAGAGTGAAGTGAGCAGAACCGGAAGAACAATTTATACAATAACGTCACTGTAAAAACAACTCCACAAGTCAGTGAACTCTGTTCAATATGATGGCCAATCATGATTCCAGAAGACCAACAATGAAACAAAACCTGACAGAGATGATGGAATAAGACAGACAGAAAGACAGACACACACAAGTGTCTATGTATGTATGTATGTATTTATTTATTAATGACATAGTCCATTCAGGAATGTTTTGCTTTACTAAACAAATTTACTGCAAGAATTTTGTTTTTTTTCTGTGGGGGGAAGGGGATAGGTAGGAAAAGAAAATTTTTATTTTCTCAATTTAAAAAACAAGTATTTATTGCTTTTTTAAAAATGTGGTGATCAAAACTGAATGTAATACTCGAAAACAGTCCGACTACAATAGAGTACCAGGGAATCATCACTTCACTTTCTTGGAAGTTACACTTCTTTTAACATAGACCTCAGACCAAAGTCATCCGCCCTCCAGGTCTCCAACAACCTTGGATCCAAACACCCTCAAACTTCCAGCTCCTGATCCTGTCCAGATTCCTCCAAGTTGTACTTTGATTTGCTCCCACCTGTTTTTAAGGACAGTCTATAAGACTTCAGAATATAACACATTAACTAACCTACCAAAGAGTCCTTACAAAACTCTAGGGAGGACAGTGAATAGGCTCATTACCTCTCTTCCACAAAAAATACGCCCCTAGCCACTGATATTCTGCCAGGACATATTCCTCAGCAGTTACCATACTGCCAAACCCTTATACTTAACTAGGCAGCACAGTGGATGAAGCACTGGACTTGGGAGACTGGAAGACCCAAGTTCAATTCCTACCTCAGACACTTACTGTGGGAACCAGAGCAAGATACTTATCCCCTAGTTTCAGTTTCCTCCTTTGTAAAGCGGGGATAATAACAGTACCTACCTCACAAGGTTGTTGTGAGGATCAAGTGAGTTGAAAAGCAATGATATGATACATAAAAAACACTGAAAACTTTAAAGTTCCACCTAAATGTTAGATTATTGTTGTTATTCCCAAGATCTTGAGCTACTCTTCTGCAGTGTACAAACCCTAATCCCCCTCTTTCACTACCTACTCCTATATTCCCATTCCCCTTGGTCCTACCCTCCACAATGTTCCACTCCAGATCTACCAGGCCTTTCCACTGTGCTATCGGGAAAGTAATTGCTACATAATTAAAAAAAAAAAAAAACAACCACGTGCTTTCATCTTATACCTTTTCCTTTCTTACTCCCTCCATCATTTGGCTCTCAATGAGAACTGGCTGCCTCCTGATGACACTAAATCTCTATTTAGCCATCATTTCCAGTACTGGTTGTGTTTCAATTTATACTTCAGCCCTACTATATGGCCTGACCATGTCAAATATCTCCTGATCAATAAACTCTTCTGGCTCCCTACTACTTCTAGGATGAAATGCTCTTCACAACCTAACCCTCCCAACCTTTCCAGTCTTTTTACAACTCACTCCCCTCCATGATCTGGTGTCAGACCCTGGTCACCTTCTTGTTCTTTGCACACGACACTTCACATCTAGATTCTTTGCTTTTGCACCAGCTGTCTGTGCCTGGAATACTGGGCTTCCCCCACCCCTACCTTCTGACTCCAGATTTTCTTCAAATCCTACCTTCTACAAAAGGCCCTTCCCAGTGTTTCCTACTGCTAGTGCCTTCCTTCTGATTACATTGACATAGTAGCTATTTGTTTTGTACAGGTTTTTTGCATGCTGTGTTCCCCACATTAGAATGTGAGCTTCTCCAGGGCAGGGACCATGTTTTTGCTTTTCCTTGCACTGACAATGTGAAGAATAGTGCTTGGCACCTAGGGAAGGGCTAAACAAAAGCTTGTAGCACATCAGCTTTTTTGGCTGCCATAACTACTGACTCAAACTAAGTTTGCAATCTACCAAAACTCCAAGATCTTTTTTCAAACAAACTGTAATTTGGCTATTCCTCCTCAATTTTGTGCCTGGGTTTAAAAAAAGAGACTTCACAAGTATAAATAAGAATTACATTTATCCCTATTAAATTTCAACATATTAGATTCTGTCCAATGTTCTAGACCAGGAGTCTGTAGCCTGTTACCTGCAGAGGCCCAGGAAGTAAGGATAGTTTTTACGTGTATAAATAAAGTTTTATTTTATTTTAAAATGTTAAAACCATTCTTACTTAGTTTGCCAACTCCTGTTCTAGACTGTCAAGATATTTTAAGATCCTGTCATTCAGTGTATTATCTCTCCTAGCTTTTTGTCATGGGCAAAGATGATAAGGACGCCTCTATGCCTTCATCCAAGTCACTAATAAAATAATAAAAATGTTATTACAAAGCACAGGACTAAGCACATATTCTTGGAGCATTCCATTGGAGTCCTCCTTCCAAGCTGACATCAACCTATAGCTTTTTTTAATCCAGCCATTCCATCAATTCTCACATCTCTCCAAAGGATCCAACACCAAATTTAGAATTCACACCCTGGTCTTCTGACCCCAAACCTGAGGTTCTTTCCACCTAGTATAGTATTATGCAAAAACAGATGTCTTAAAAGAAACTTTGCAATGATGATGCTATGCAAATATTTTTAAAAGCATCTGTGGTTATGTGGAATAGCCTGGCATGTTAACATGGAAAGAGCACTTAATTTATTGTCAGAAAAAAATCACTTAACCTCTCTGGCTTTCAGTCTCCTCATCTGAGAAGTGAGAGAGTTAAACCAGATAAGCCTTAGGTCCCCTTCAGTTCTAACAAGTATGACCACTGAGCTTTAAGAAAGAACTGCATATTAACTACAAAGAAAGAAAAGCCTATAGTTGCCATTCATTTCTGTAACAATTTTACTTCTAAAGCACTTTCTCAGCTACTAGCTTGGTTTTATAAATCCCTAGTGAACTAATTAAGGATTATTCTTTTGAAGTGAGATAGGGAAACTAAGGCCCTAAAAGGGTTAGGTGACTGGCCCTAAAATCACACAACCAATTAATGGGCCTGCTCTCTTGAGTCCCAGATAAACTAAAGGATTTCCCAGTAAATAATGGCGTTGATCTCTTAGGCAGGGGTGGGGAACCTGCAGCCTCAATGCCACATGTGGTGCTCCAGATCCTCAAGTGCAGCCCTCTGACTAAATCCAAACTTCACAGAATAAATCCCCTCAATAAAAGGATTTGTTCTGTAAAACTTGGACTCAGTTAAAAGGCTGCACTCAAGGACCTAGAAAGCCACATGTGGCCTCAAGGTCACAGGTTCCCCACCCCTGCTCTTAGGTCTCAGTTCAGAGCTTCTTTCTACCACCATCTTAGTTCTCCAGGTTTTTCTGTAGTATTCAAAACTGTAGTCAGATTCTGAACCAGCCACCAAAACACAAAACCAGCAGCCTGACTCCCAACTTGATCACCATCCTCTGGGACCCCAAGGGACCGCTCTCTCTCTCTCTCTCTCTCTCTACAACTGGGGAAGACTACTGGGAAAGTCATTCTAAATGGAAAATTCAACGCCATCTCAGGCGGAAACCCCAAATCTCTGCTGCTCCAGCAAATTTCCAGGACGTGCTGGTTCCCTTAAACCACAATTACAGGCAAGCTCAAGGCAGGGAGGTAATTAGGGCCTATTCCATCTGCTCAGCAGTCCCTTGGCCTCTCCCTTCAGGGCTGACTCCATTGGCCTCTATCTGCCTTTACCCACCCCCATCCCAAACTACTGCACTGTGTGGAGGAATAAAATGGGAATTTCCATCCCTTCTTTTTTTGGCTTTTCTCAACCACCCCCTCCCCATCCTTTCCAGGAAAACTCAGGGAGGAAGGGGAGGACAGGACAAAAAAAGAGCAAAAGGAAAGGAATCCCATAGCTCACAGAGGCAACTGAGTAACACCAAGAAATGAAAATAAATCCACAGAAATGAATGTGGTACTTGTCCTCCCCCCTTATTCCCTCCTTTCCTCCTCAACCACAACAATAACATCAGAAAGGATTTCCTCACTGTCCAAGGTGGGAGATTCTAAAATGTGTAAATAAGTATGTAGAGAAGAATTGTTTTCGAGAACCTCAATCTGACCAGGATGGGCACACTCAAGCATAATCCCTCCAGATAAGGGAAAGGAGGGAGCAGTAAAAGTAAGATAATTACTAGAAACCAAAGGAATTTAAGATTCCAACCCATAATTCTAAGAGTCTGGAAGGGCTCTATTCCTTAGTAAAGGGAAATCCTTGTTCCTCAAAACTCCTAGGTGATTCCTAATCCTGGACAACAGGGAAAAATTTTGTACCTCGTATCCTTTTTTTCAATTGTTTGTTCTCCCAACCACAGAGCCTTCTAAAGAAAGTATTATGATAGTTCCTTGCTCCAAATACCACAGCAGAAGAAGTGCATAACAGAAAATCAACCTTCTTTCCACTGATACCAGCAGATCTTACAGAGGTGAGGATGACTCAAGTCATTCTCCAGAACCTGGTGGGACTGAGCACAGTGCAGCACACTGAACAAGCGGTCCAGAGGTGGAGGAACTACTCTAAAGACGGCCTCTTCCCTACCTTCACCGTTGTCCCCAAAAAGGAGAATCTTTGGTCACCCCTAGGTGGGAGACAGAGTTGGTTCTGTGTCCCCTCAGGATGTAGGATTTTAATGCTGGAAGGCACCTTAGAGATCATCCAGTCTAAGCCTGTCTTTTCAAGGTCAGCCCAGAGAGGTCAAAATCATACAGGCAGAATATAGTAGGGCAGAAACAGAGCTGATGAAGGAAATATAAAAGACTTCTCTTTGATCATCATAATAAACATTGTTTTTACCCTCTGGCATCAGACACTGTCCCCAACTAGTGCTTAATAGTCTTTTTTTTTCATCATATGGGGAATTCTAGAAGATATTTTTGAAGGGAGATTGAATTCAGTCAACCAGCAGATCCAGTAAACCAAAGCTTTCCCCACCCCCAATCATCCTTTATGTGACTTAAAATCAAACTTGAATTTTGGCTGATAATCTGAAAAACTTACTGATACAGGGCACAAACCCAGGAAAAAATAAAACCACTCCTGTTTATTCTGCCATATACAGAAGGCTTAACACACTGAAGTCAAGAGTTAAGGACAGCAAAGAGGAATCTAAAACATCCAGGGGAAGGGTTACCTCCCTGTCATTCTATCTCAGGTCTACAGGACAAGGAAAGGGAGACAGGATGCCTGTTTGTCGTAATAAATGCTATGCTTACCTTTGACACATAAAGTTGCTCCTGACTTGGGCTTCATGCCCTCTTTCTCTTTAGCACTGAGGAAAGACAGAAGGTTCTGACTAGGTTGTTGGCTTCAATAAGGTAGGCCTTAGCAATTCAGCCTTGACAATACAGGGAGAGCAGCAAGCAAAAGAGGACTGGATTGGAGTCCAGAAGATGTGAGTTCAAATCCTGTCTCAGACACTTACTAGCAGTGTGAAAGTCAATTAACCTTTCTAGGCCTCAGTTTCCATAAAATAGAGAGAGTAGGAGTATCTGTATCATGGAGTTGTAGCAAATGATTTAACATGTATATAGCACTTTGCAAATCTTAAAGTGCTATATAACTGTTATTGTTATTATTATTATTATTATTTTACCACCTCACTCTCCAATTTTCTCCTAACCTTTAATTAACTATGTGATATCACCAATCCCACAAAATGCAAAGGTGCCTAGGGCTTGGGTCAAACAATGGGGAGCAAAATAAAGCCCTGATCCATA